>NC_046154.1:253550615-253608115 GCF_011064425.1 Rattus rattus
TCCAGTCCCGTAAACACAGAACTCAGCATCTACCTCCCAACGTCCGGAGGCCAATTTGGGCATGCAGTTCCTCCTTTCCTTTTTGCAAGGTTGGAGAGTGAACTCAGGCCCTCACATACACAGAGCAAGAACTGGGCCTCAGCACACAGTCAGTTCTAGTCTCCCCCGATGAAAACTAGCCGATTCCAAAACAATACACAGCCACATTTTTGGTTTTGTGTTGGGATTTTTTTTTGGGGGGGGGTAGATTTTGGGTTTTTTGTTTGTTTGGTTTTTGTTT
Organism: Rattus rattus; assembly: GCF_011064425.1. Taxonomy (NCBI): domain Eukaryota; kingdom Metazoa; phylum Chordata; class Mammalia; order Rodentia; family Muridae; genus Rattus; species Rattus rattus. The sequence continues at coordinate 253,550,896 of NC_046154.1, forward strand.
TTGTGTCCCTTTTGTTTTTTTCAAGACAGGGTCTCACTGTGTACCCCTGGCTGTTCTGACACTCTCTCTCTCTGTAGACCAGGCTATCCTCAGACTCAGCCTCCTGAGTGCTGGGATTAAAGCATGCACCACACACCGGGCAAACAAACTTCCTTCTGTGCACCTATCCTTTTTGTTCTACTTGTGGCCCCTCCTCCTGAAATCTGTTGTTCTGTTTTTGCTTGTTTGTTGACAGGGTCTCTTGTAGCTGGCTCTTGGTCGATAATGACCTTGAACTACTGATCCTCCTGCTCATTTAAACACGTTCTCTCTGTAAGATATATTCCAGGCTCCCTACTCCAAGGAACTCTAGGCAGAGCCTCAGATATCCAGCAGGCCACCTGAAGCAGTCAAAACGCTGAAAAGAAAGTCCCCAGTGTGAGAGCATGACTGTCGCCAGACCAGGGGGACACTGTTTATAGCCAGAGAGCCAAACAAGAGGGCTTGCTGTTTACATTCAGACAGAAATGGATGAATTGAGGAGCCCACATTTCTATTCATCTTTGTGTGTGTGTCCACAAATAACTCACAAATGACGGTTTGTGCGTTATAATTAAACTTCAGCAAATAGGCAACATAAAAAAATGCAGAATCCATGAATACTAAAAGAGTCATGGGGCTGGAGAGATGGCTCAGTGGTTAAGAGCACTGACCGCTCTTCCAGAGGTCCTGAGTTCAATTCCCAGCAACCACATGGTGGCCCACAACCATTTGTAGTAGGATCTGATGCCCTCTTCTGGTGTGTCTGAAGACAGCAACAGTATACTCATATCAATAAAATAAATAAATCTTTTTTTTTTTTTTTTTTTAAAGAACCACAGTGGCTGTTTCTTTCTGAGCTGTTCTCAGTCTCTGCCAGTAAGGTGGATATCTCCTGTCCAGTAATATTAACCTTTGCTAAGATTAATTGGAGACTTGCTGTAGGCTAACAATCTACTACGGACATTTGCAAGACCCTGATCTAGAAGTTAGAGCTCCTCAGTTATCTTAGCATGTCGGGAGACTTCCTACAGCAGGAGCCACTGTGGAAAACCAGGAGCCAGCTTGGTCTCTGTCAGTTTCTTGCCCTGTAGCTGTGACAACAGTTTCTGATAAAAGCAACCTACAAAAAGAAGGGGTTGTTTTTTTTTTTTCTTTTTTTCGGAGCTGGGGACCGAACCCAGGGTCTTGTGCTTGCTAGGCAAGCGCTCTACCGCTGAGCTAAATCCCCAACCCCGTTTGTTTTTAATTACATTATTTTGGTGTGTGTGGGGGAAGTGCAGGGGTGAGGAGGAGGAAGGGGAGAGGGGGGTAAGGAAAGGGGAAGGGGACGGGGGAGGGAGAGGGAGAGAGAGAGAGAGAGAGAGAGAGAGAGAGAGAGAGAGAGAGAGAACCATGGAAGACTTGCCAGTGCTCTGAATGAGTCCTAGGATGGAGCTTGGGTCATCAGCCTTGGGGAAAAGCATCCTTTTTTGTACAGCCATCTTGCTGGCCCAAGGAAAGATTTATTCCAGCTTCAGTCTGCCTGTAGAAGCCATCATGGTGGGAAGGCATGCAGCAAGACTGGGAAGCAGCCAACAGCATTGCAAACCACCACGGGGATGGGGTGGGGTGGGGAGAGGATTGCAGGTGCCTAGTTGTTTTTCTTCTTGTGGTGTGGGACTTCAGAGGAACACCATGGGTGTTCCAATTGGCACCCACATTTGGTCTGGGTCTTCTCTCCTTAGGTAAATGAGAACTCCTCCCAGACATGGCCAGAGGAATGGCTCTTGTGTGGTTTAGATTGCATATATGTTAACAGGCAAGGTTGACCACTGCAGTCGCTTGAAAGATTACATGGTTATTTTTAAGTCTCTCCAACACACAATGGAAACTTTTGTTTTAAAGAGATATGCTTACTTTTTGTTTCTGTGCGTCGTGTGATTCTGCATGAGTATATGCATACCACATGCATAAGGAGGCCCTGGGAGGCCAGAGGAGGGCATTGGATTCCCTAGAACTGGAATTAGACATGGTATGAGCTGGCATGTGGAAGCTGGGAACCGAATCCCTGACCCCTGCAGGACTGGTGAGTGCTCTTAACAGCTGAAGCATCTCTACAGCCCCCAAATAGTTTCAAACCTAAATTATTTGGCATAACTAAATATTAAGACCTTTTTTATCTATTCGATCTACTATGTCTTCCCACCATGATGGCATTCTGTTCAAATTTTTTTTTTTTGGTTCTTTTTTCCGGAGCTGGGGATCGAACCCAGGGCCTTGGGCTTCCTAGGCAAGCGCTCTACCACTGAGCTAAATCCCCAACCCCTCAAATTTTTATCTATTCAAATCTACTGTGTCTTCTGTTTCCTAGGTGTCTAGTTGTTATAGTGAAGGCATCATAGTTTCTATCAGTACCACAGAGACTCAGAGGCATTATACACGCATATGTGTGAGGTGTGTGTGTGTGTGTGTGTGTGTGTGTGTGTGAGGTGTGTGTGTGTGTGTGTGTGTGTGTGTGTGCAGTATATGTGTGTGACACCAGTAGGACACAGTCATGGACACAACCAAACACCGAATTCTCAGCACAGAGGAGATTTATTACTCCAGAGGGGCAAATGGGTTGGATGGGGGTGGACTGCCTGCGGTCTGATAAAGAGAGCAGCAGGAATTTCTGCAGGAGTGGTTTTAAGGAGAAAAGGGGGAAGTCTGCGTTAGGATGACTTGGTAAGTCCTGATTGGACGTGCTAGCCAGTGTAGCCAAATAATGAACTTTGATTGACGGACCTTGGTGTTTTGATAGCCGGACCTCGGAGTTTTAGGCATAAGGAAGTGGCCAAATAAGGGCCTTGGTGGCCAGCTTTAGGAGTGTCCTCTAACAGTTTAGCAAGAGAGAGGGAGGGGGGGAAAGGGGTAGCTTCATGTTTGCAAATGCTCAGGCCTGTTACAGAGCCTTCACTCTGACCATGGGCAGAACTGTCAAATGCTCTTGTAGGAACAGACAGTGACCTATGGGGAAACTCCCTGAGGCCAGAATGGGGAGTTCAGCACAGGAGATGTCACCAGCCCAGTGCACTGCCATCAGACTACCGGGTTACGGGGTTTCCCGAGGGCTAGCGGAGGAGCTTGCGTGTTGGGCAGACGCAGGCCTGGGATGAGGGAGGAGGAAGTAACTGGCACTGTGCTGTCTGCACGCACACTTAGTCTCACAGTGAGCCTCGCACATCTGTTTTTCTCTTCGGAGCACTAGGAAGCAGGCTATAACGTTGGGGGCGGGGTTAAATGATGCTCATCAGGTGTGAGGAAGAATGCTTCCTGGTCTCTCTCAGCACAGGAGCATAGGCAAGAGGGCAATGTGTGGCCACTGGATCCTTATATTTTTCCAAAGTTCAGACAGGAGACCAGGAGAGGAATATGGACAAAAGGACACATGAACCATGAGAAAGGATGTAAAACTAATTTTTCCCCCTAGTTTCAACTCTGCCATTGTTTTCCATAATGAATATGGGGATTCAACTTTCTGGGAATTGAAGTACCGAGAACCATCTTCAGATTGCAAAAGAATCCAGTCCATGCTCTTCCTTTGGGACATGACTCAATGGGGTAGCTTTTTAATCCTACACACCATGAAGGATTGCACACTACTGCTTACTGAACACATGTGCGGTGTAGCCCTGGTTATCCTGGAATTCACTTTGTAGACCAGGCTAACCTTGAACTTGGAGATCCACCTGCCTCTGCTTCCCAAGAACTGGGATTAAAGGTGTCTGTCACAACAGCCATCTCAAAAAAAGTATTTTTAAAAGAAATTTAATTTGTTCTGTGGGGTGAGGGATTTTGTAACTTATTTTTTTAACCTTTTTTTTTTCTTCTGCCTAAAACTGTATCAAACCATTCTACTATAGGCCTGGAGAGATGGTTCAGTGGTTAAGAGCATACGCTACTTCTCCAGAGGACCTGTGTTAGATTCCCAGCACTTATATAGTGATTAACAACCATTGGTAACTCCAATTCCAGGGGTTCCAATGCTCTCTCCTAGATTTCACGGGCATCAAACATGAATGTGGTACATAAATATCTAGTTCACCTAAATCTGAACCATCCTCCTCCGTAGACTCCTTCTTGACCCCCCCTTCCTCCTCTCCCCGCCTTACAAAAACTTTGTCCCCGCCCCACTCCCTATTGTCCAATCACGTATCGCCTTGACATCAACGTATAGAACAGTCACAGACAGGACCAAAAACCATCTAACTCCTAGCTTTCCCAACTCCTACCTTCACTGGCACCAGTCAATCACTTTTTTTATTTATAAGTGACACTTCGACATGGAAACGTCAGGCCCTCCCTGCCTGGTGTTGTCTTCCTGTAATCCTAGTTACTTATGAGGCTGAGGCAAAGGGGTCAGAGGCTGAAGTCCAAGCTGAGTAACTGACAGAGACGGCTTGTTAAAAGAAAAAAGGGGCTGGGTGCAGCTTAGTGGTAGAGCCTTTGCCTAGCACGCAGGAGGGTCGCGGTTCTAGTACTGTAAAATTAAACAGGAGCTGAAAAGGTGGTTCGGCGGTTGAGAGCACAGCTATTTTTACAGAGGACCAGAATTGGACTCCAAGCAACCACGCGATGGCTCACAATCGTCTGTAACTCCAGTACTAGGGGATTTCACGTCCTCTTATGGCCTCCTTGGACACTGCACACCCGTGGTGCGCAGACATATATGCAGACAAAATACTCATACACATGGGGTGGGGTGGGGGAGCCTAAGTATCTTTTATAAAGGAAGAAAATCTTCCTCCATGAATTGAAAACGTACAGAAAGCAAAAGAAATAACGACAAAAACAGACATCCTACAAGAAAATAAAGGAAAGACCATATGTGGATGGTGGCATCTCTCGTGTATTAAAGAAAGGAGAGCGTGCCACCGGCATGCCATCCAGGATCTGAAAAAAAATGGTAATGAAAAGAGCCCCTTTGCCCAGCGAGCATCCAAACCTACGATTAGGGAAAGCCCACGAGGGCGGGGCAGGAGTCCAGTACGCCCATTGGGCCTCCCACTGGCTTATTTGCATGGTCCGAGCGGGGCGGGGCATCGGCTGACGTCACCCGAGGACTGCTTAGGCGGCTGCGGCTGCGGCTGCGGCTCCTTAAGCTCAGAGCAGCAACGCCCGGAGCAGAATTGAGCCGCATCGCCTTCCGGAGCCTCCAGCGCCATGTACGACCCAGAGCGCCGCTGGAGCCTGTCGTTCGCAGGCTGCGGCTTCCTAGGCTTCTACCACGTCGGGGCTACGCTATGTCTGAGCGAGCGCGCTCCGCACATCCTCCGCGAAGCGCGCACTTTCTTCGGCTGCTCGGCCGGTGCACTGCACGCGGTCACCTTCGTGTGCAGTCTCCCTCTCGGTGCGTCCACGGCCACTACCCAAACCCCGCGTGCGGGGAGGGGCGCTCCACTTGGGGAATCGGTAACACTTTCCGGGGTGCCCAAAGAAACCTGTCCGGAGAGCTCTCGCCCTTCCCAGTGTCGTTGGGCACCCATCTGGAGACCCGGGGCCTGTCACCTGGCGTGGGATTTCCCTGGGCCGGCGGGAGCAGACGCGTTCTGCACGGGAGACTCTTGAGCATCTTTTTCCCGGCCCACTCCAGCGCTCTGGTTTGAAATGGGTCCCCCACTCGGGTCCTGCCAGCTGGGTCGTCCCAGAACAGCAAAGAACGACTCAGGTTTGCTGGGTTCTCTGGTCCCTGAGCCGCAAAAGGTTTGTCCTGTGGCTAGTGACCCATAGTGGGTGCCGCTAGAGGGGCAGAAGGCACCCAGACTAGGACATCCTTGGTGGCAGTCCAACCCTCTGGTCGCCTTTAGAGGTGGCTGCTGGGGGCGGGGTGCATGGGTTAGAGAAGTATTCGGAACACTCCCTAGAAGCTGGAATGGGTTCCCAGACAGGTTCAGTTCCACCCTCTCCTGTCTTCACTAGCCTGGGCAAGCGGCCCTTCCCAGATCGATGTCACTGGCAGTGACATTCTGGGAATTTGAATCTTGGCCTAATTAAACATTTGCCCATGCACCCATGAGCGATAGGAGACGAATTTACGCTCCTCTCCCCCTAAACTACTAGGATGTGATGCCCTCGCCAGAATCATAGCTGGATGCTTTTGAGGTTGTGGGCAGGGCTTGGCTACGTGCCCACGGGAGAGGTCTCGAGGCTGCATGATAATGTCCCGCATCAACCCTCATTGATCTGGGCCTCTTTAACACTTTACTCTTTGCTCTGCTGGCCAGAGCCAGCAGGCAGAGACTTTGGCAGGCAGGGGAAAGCCCCTGCTGTTGGGCGGAGCTCTGCCATTGGACAGGATCAGTGAGCAGACCCTGAGCTGATGAGACTCTGGGATTAGAGGACAAGCAAATCTGGCTGCGTGCCTGCTTGTCTGTCTTCCCCAGTGAGGGAGGGAGACGGGGAGTAAAGGGCAGTAAGAGTGGCCTCTGGGAAGACTACATCAGCCCAGTGGTCATGACGCACCCTGGGCTTCAGCACTAAAGGCAGTTCTTACATGGGCCTCTGAGTCCCAACAGGGATGCATTATTGGGACAAGGTTTAAATGCATCGGGTCCCAGGAATCTTAAATACACCCACTTTTGTATAGAGCTGTGGTTCTCAACCTGTGGGTCACAACCTCACTGGGGGGGTCTAATGACCCTTTCACAGGGGTCGCCTAAGACCATTGGAAAAACAGATATTTACATCATGATTCATAACAGCAAAATTACATTATGAAGTATCGAGGAAAATAATTTTATGTTTGGGGTAGGGGAGGACCTCAACATGAGGGACTGTATGAAAGAGTTGCAGCACTAGGAAGATTGAGAACCACTGATAAAGAGGGTGTTTGTAACTGCAGCCTGGGGCTGTCCTGTCAGATCACAGAGAGGGCAGAATGACAGATTATCTCTGGTGGGAGCTGCTAAGGTGCACTGCCCAGGGCTTGGAGCAGGCACAGGTGTTTGGGGCATCGGGGTGGCTGGACTCGGCAGAGCAGGCAGATGCAATCGGCCGCCATGAGTTCACCCTCAGGCCAGGCCCAGCAATGGGTAGGGTTTGCTGGGAGTCAGAGTTGGATCAGGACAGGGTGGGATACGCCTGTCCTTATGGAACTCTGATTCATGTTGTTTAGGCCAGGGCAGAGTGGGTGGGCCAGAGGGGCGTGGTGTGAAGAATGAGGGCAGATGGGCTGTGGGTATGCCGTGTACCTACCTACTGGGCAATCTGGGAAGTCTGGGCTCAGAGGCTTACACGGAGACTAGTCACTCAGGCAGCCTTTCCTGGGTTGAGCATTTTATAGATGTTATTTTACTCAATCCTTCCTGTCTCCAAAAGTGAATACATTTCTGCTCTCCTTGAAAGAGGCAGTCTAGTGGCTGGAGAGATGGCTCAGTGATTAAGATCGCTTACTGCTCTTGCAGAGGACCCAAGTACAGTTCCCAGCACCTGCTCGGCAGCTTGCTGACCACCTATAATTCTAGGTCCTGGGAATGTGATGCTCTCTTCTGGCCTCTGTGCCCACATGTGGTGCACATAAGCTTATACACACATATGCATATAAATAATCTTTTTTTTTTTTTTAAAAAAATTAAAGTCATTCTGAGGTATAGGCAGATGGCTGCGTGCTTTCCTCTGTAAGGAGCAGAGGTCAGATTAACATTTAGGTCCAGGCCTGCGTTATTTTTTCTTCTGTACCCTCTGATGTTGAATCCATTTGTGCCAAGGCTGGAATGCTGACGTGTTGGTGGCTTGTGGCTTTACGGACATGCAAGTGGAGTTCTCATGGGCAAGGGCCACTGGAAGGCCTACCCCAGCACCATCTAAGAAATATACACCACATACCATACAGGCTTTTATATTTTTTTAGCTGCTCCATTGTCAGACAAGGATGAAATTGATTTTTTTTGAGTCATGCCCAGAATATCTTTGTAATGACTTTGTAATGACTGTAATTACTGTTAATGAGATAATGTCACCTATAGCCACCTTGAATGTACCCAATCGTGACGGGAACACAGGATGTGCTTTATGGTGTCTTAATTGGGACCAGCCACAGTTCAAGAGTTCCGTGTGGTTTCTGTTCTCCAGTATGGAGAGCCCTGTTCTATGTGTTCGTCCTCTGTCCCCAGATCACATCATGGAGATCCTCATGGACCTCGTGCGGAAAGCCAGGAGCCGCAACATCGGCACCCTCCACCCGTTCTTCAACATCAACAAGTGCGTCAGAGACGGCCTTCAGGAGACCCTCCCAGACAACGTCCACCAGATCATTTCTGGCAAGGTTTACATCTCACTCACCCGAGTGTCCGATGGGGAGAACGTGCTGGTGTCTGAGTTCCATTCCAAAGATGAAGTGGTGGATGTAAGCATTTTGCCTCTCTGGGTGTGGTCAGATGGAGGAGCAGCACAGGGCTATCATTGTCTCTGTGGACTGGGGCCATGGGAATACTATGCTTTCAGGGACTTTGTCCGTTCACCTAGAAGCCTTACTATGTCAGGACTCTTAATTCTCTTACTTTTTCCAGTGCTGGGATGGGAGATGGAACCTTGGTCATATCAGGCAGGTGCTTGACTGTGCGGCTGCACCCTACCACAAGTTTTTTTTTTCTTTCTTTCTTTAAGACTCAGAGAACTGGTTCTGGGTGTGCCCCACACCTCAGCATATGCATGGTATGCAGTAAGGTTGGCTTTTTGAATAAAGCTTCTCCAGGGTGGAACCATTCTTACTTGCTTCTATCGCCAGATCTAGCACAGAGAAGATCATTTTTATTATATCAAAATGCCACATTTGGCCCTTTTTATTATATATATATATATGTGTGTGTATATATATATGTGTGTGTGTGTGTGTGTGTATATATATATATATATATATATATATATATATATATATATATGCTCAAGTGTCCAGCAGAATGCCTGGTCCTCCATTAGAAATTCTAGGAGCTTCTGAATTACCAACACCGATCTGTTCTCAGTAGACAATGTGCTCTCCAGAACAGTGATTCTCAAAAAGTGTGGCCTAGGGAACCACGGTTCTATATGACCTCTAACTGGCTTCAGGAGAGCTCTGAGGGAGAGCCCGGGTTCGTGCTTCCTGTAGCATCTGGGTGAGATGTATGATTCCAGCCCCCTATGCCACCAAGTCAACAGTGTGGTCCTCCTGGGGGTCAAGGACAGAAGATTGAACTGTGTGAATGGTATAGTTAAGAAGCTGGCATTGCAGCTAAGACCCAAGAGCCTCAAAGACAAGCATGAATGTCATTCATTCACCCAGGTATTAAAAAACAAACAAACAAATAAACAAACCCGCTGTTACCCGGGAGGCAGAGGATGGTGGGTCTCTGTGCGTTCGATGCCAGCCTGGTCTACAGAGGGAGTTCCAGGATAAGGAGAAATCCTATCTGGGAAAACCCAAAACAACCAAACAACAGCAAAGACCCTACTGTGTGCAGAGAGCATTTTGCTTGCACTGTTCACTTGGGGAAGTATAGAAGGGCATAGAGAGGCGCTGTGCCCTGAGAGTGTCTACTCTTTTTTTCTCACAGGCCCTGGTGTGCTCCTGCTTCATTCCTCTCTTCTCTGGCCTAATCCCTCCTTCCTTCCGAGGTGAGGTAAGCGTTGGGGGATGGTCGGGCAGCTGAGTGTTTGAGGCTGCCATTTGTAGTGAGCTAGACTCTGGCTCCCATGACTGTACCGAACCGGAGAGATGGGATCTTCAGTCTTGAGGACAGAAGCCATCCCTAGGCATTCCCCGCAGGCTGATCCACAGACTTACACCCCCAGGAGTTCCTCCACCTCCTGTCCACTGTCTGTCGGATACACTGGCCTGGCTCCCTTAATCTGCTCTTGAGCGCCCTAGGGAAGCTCCTGGTGGCCTAGTTATATTAGAAGAGGCTTAGGAATTAAATTACTCTTGTTAGGTAGTTGCTTTAGTTGCTTTCCGTGGAAATATGGGCTAACTGTCTATATCTTTTTTTAATCTTTTAGACAGGGCCTTACTATGTAACTTTGGCTAGAATTCTCTAGGTAGACCAGGCTGGCCTTAAACTCACAAGAGTTTGCCTCTGCTTGACTCTGTCGCCTAAGTACTAAGACTAAAAGACAAGTGTCATCACACCCAACAATGAAACAATCTACATTTTCTTTTGTTGTTGTTGTTGTTTTAAGTTTCTTGAGGAAACTTATATACATGAGTATATATACAATGTGTATGTATAGCCCAGAACTGGGCTGCTAGGGACCCTGGCAATTAAGCAAATCTTTGATCTTGATACTTGATCCCCAGTCTTCTTGTGACATAATGTAGGCATGTGATCTTTCCAGAATTGAGTGGAAGGGGCCCAGGAGCATTATGGTGATGTCCCTACAGTCCCTAAAATGCACTCCTGGATGATCCTGTAAACAAGAGAGTCAAGAGTTCAAGGCCAGCCTTAGCTACATAAGACTCTTTCATGACACAGTGACTTCCATAGGTAATCCCAGCAATTAGGGACTGAGACTGGAGGGTCATGAGTTCAAGGCCAGCCTGTAACCCCTTCTCCCCAAAAGAAAAGTATTATAGGAAAACAGACTCAATTAAATACCTTGTCCTAGATCTCCAAAGGGAGTTTGGTTTTGAACCTATGGTCATGTGTCTCCTTGGTGCAGGGTTCATATCACATACTGTCCCCAGTACATATAACACCCTTAGTTTATATGGTCCTTTTATGCACATGATAGGGACTCACCTATGGGTGTCCACCCCACATTAGGCCTTGAGAAGCACACCATGGGGTGGACTCTCACCTCCATGTGTCTCTTTGCCAGGCACTTTTACATGGTGGGCATCCCTTGCAAGAGTACAGAGCAACCTTGAAGGTCAGAAAGACGCTCCTGCAAGAGTGGTTTCCAGACCACCATATTGGCTGCAGTGTCTTGTGAGACACTTAAGCCCAGTACCCTCCCTTTCCCCTTCCTTACAGCGGTACGTGGATGGAGGAGTGAGTGACAACGTCCCTTTGCTGGATGCCAAAACCACCATCACGGTGTCCCCTTTCTATGGTGAGCATGACATCTGTCCCAAAGTCAAGTCCACCAACTTCCTCCAGGTGAATATCACCAACCTCAGTCTTCGTCTCTGCACTGGGAACCTTCATCTTCTGACCAGAGCACTCTTCCCATCTGATGTGAAGGTGAGCTGGGTGCTGGGGTGCCACTCTCTGCCCCCCCAAATAGCTGGGGACACCAGTTAGTCCCTCCATGAGCAGACAGAAATAGATTATGCCATGATGGTGACTCAAAAGGTTGCTGTCTTAAAGCTGGGAAATCATATATCCCCCACCTCCACCCCTCACCCCTAGCCATAGGCTCTACCAGGGATCACATGTACAGACCCTGAGTTCAGACTCTTCTTCCAGGAATTCAGGGCTAAGAAGTCAGGGGTAGTGGATGGTGTCTAAGGTTCTTTTCCTGTTGTTGTTATTATTTTTTTTAAATCCTGATGAGGGGAAGTTTTCTGGAAAAAAAATTTATTCAGTCTCACAGCTCAAGGTGCAGTCCACGACGGCAGGGACGAAGTCAACCGTCTGGGGCTTGTAGCAGTTGGTCACATGGAGTCCACAATCGGGAAGCAGGGTGTAATGAATGTGTGATGCAGCCCAGCTTCCTTTCTCAAGCAGTAAAATCCCAGATCCCAGTCACTCCCAGTGGGTGGGTCTTCCTGCCCCAATTAACACAATCAAGGTAAACTCCCACAGGGATGCTTAGAGGCCATCTCCTAGGGGAGTCTAGACTGTGCCAAGTCAACAGTTGACACTACCCATAGAAGGGTAGGCAGGGCGGTACATACCTGTCTTCCAGCACCCAGGAGACTGAGGCAGGGGGATGGAGAGCTCGAGTTGAGTCTGGGTGTCCTAGAAAGACCCTTCCTTAAAAAAAAAAAAAAAAAAAAAAACAAATTGAGGTCTGGAGAGATGGCTCAGCGGTTAAGAACACCGGCTAGTCTCTGAGGGGTCCAGACTTCAATTCCCAGCCACCACATGGCAGTTCACAACAACACCAGGCTCTGAGGCCGTCTTCTGGCATGCCAGCATACAAGTAGGTAGAGCACTCGTATATAAAATACATAAATAAGGTTTAAAAAGAGGTTTTTAAAAAATGTACTAGCAAGATGGCTTGGAGGTGAAGATCCTTCTCTGTTCTCATAGAGGGCCTGAATTTGATTCCTAACACCCACAACGGGCACACAACTGCCTGTAACACAATGCCTGTGGCTTCTGTGAGCACCTGTATACACATGAACATACCTATATGTGCTGACTAGCGGTGGCACAGGTTTTTAATCCCAGCATTAGGGAGGCAGAGACAGGCCGATCTCTGTGAGTTTGAGGCCAGCCTGGCCTACAGAGCTAGTTCCAGGACAGCCAGAGCTACACAGAGAAACCCTGTCCCAACCAACCCCCCCCAAAAGAAAATATTTGTATCAAAAAATAAATAAAAATCTTAAAAACACACCCACAAACAGGTGTTGTGCTGCATTCCTTTAATCCCAGCTCTCAGGAGATAGAAGCGAATAGATGTTTGTGAGTTTAAACTGGAGCTACAGAAAGAGACCCTGCCTCAAAAATAAAAACAAACAGAGAAAAGAAAAAAGAAAAAAAACCCATAAAATGGCAGTGTTTAACGGTGCTGACTACCAAGCATGAGGACCAAGTTCATTCTTGGGAACTCACAGATCAAGAGAAAGTAACAATTTCCTGTAAATTGTCCTCTGATTTCCATGTGCACATGTGGGTGGGCGCACGCGCGCGCATGCACACATTAAATATTTTGAAATGAAACAGGAGCAAGGTGCAAGACGTTTGGATTTTTTTTGTGGTATTGAGGACGGAGGCCAGGGTCTCACACATGCCAGGCAAAGGTGGAGCACTAAGCCACGCCCCCAACCCTCACTGGTGGATTATGGGTAAGGCCTCACAGCTGAGCCACACCTCCATGTCTTCACTGGTGGGTTCTGGGCAAGAGTTACACTGATGAGCCCTGCTCCTGGTTCAGAACTCTTTTCACGTTGGTTCCTATCATGATTCTGATTTGCACTGGGGCAAGGAGTCACCACAGTCCCTTTTCTGATGGGCGTTTTAGTGCAGCAACTGTGTGTCCACTAGTCTTTTGAGAGAACCTGGCCACCTGTACCCAATTTGCTCACCAATCATGATGCCCAATGGTGATCGTCCAAAGACAGTTAGGGTAATACCATGTTGGCTACAGTGATAAGGCTTAGCCCTAGTCCAAGGCCACATGGAGCACTGCTCCTGCTGACAGAGTAGAGAGAAGACATTGGAGCTGAGACCAGGGAAGCACAGAGTTAGGTGAACCCCCTCACAGCGCTCCATGCCTTGGATGTCCTAGGTTCTCAGAGGATGTGACAGTCACAACCCAGTGATTCACCTGCCTGATTTGCTCGCAGGTGATGGGAGAGCTGTGCTTTCAAGGGTACCTGGATGCATTCCGGTTCCTGGAAGAGAACGGTAGGTCCTGGCTGGGGATTACTGCAGAATCGCTCTGTTCTGTCATCCAGGCTCATGGCCTTCCCAGAGCCTTACTTTACCAGCTTCTTAGGCCCTGTGGGATGGGGAACCTTTGCCCATGTTACAGATGGCTGGGGAGGAGAGGTCAGCAGGAAAGGGGCAGCCATCGTGATACAGAGCTGGGATTTGAACCTGGGAAGCCTGATGGCACTGTGTGGCCCCTCCTCTGCAGGCAGCTTGTTTCCTTTTCTTTGAGCTGTTTTGTGAGCCCTTAGCATATAATGGACTGTTTGACAGAGTTCAGGGGCAGTTTCCAGATGAGGGTGTTAAAATCTGCTCCCTAGCCAAATGTAGGTTCTGTGCACTGGACGAGGCTTCTTCCTAGCAGGCCCTTCCCCCTGAGTCATCCAAGCTTACCCGGGCAACCAGGTCGGGCTGTGTATATGTAGTCACACAGTGGGATGGCATTTTGGCATTTTGGCTGTCTCAGTTTACACAGGCATGTCCTACAATCACACAGTGAGGAAAGCCACCCCTTCTTAAAGCATGCCCATGCCATAAACCGGGCCTGGTAGCATGGGCCTGTCATCTCAGCTGCTTGGGAGGCTGAGGCAGGAGGATTGCAGTTCAAGGTCTAACTGAAAACCAGCCAGCCTGGGCTCCTTAGTGGTGTGTATGTGTCTGGGCTACTTAGTGAGACTCTGTGTGTGTGTGTATGTATGTATGTATGTATGTATGTATGTATGTGTGTGTGTGTGTCTATGTCTATATATGTATGTATGTGTGTTCTATGTATGTATATGTGTATGTGTATTATATATGTGTGTATGTGTGTATTACATGTGTGTATATGAATGTGTGTGTATATATATGTGTGTTCAGTTGTCAGGCCCATCAGGAAGAGAAAGAGAAGAAGCAAAAAGGAAGAAAAAAAGGATTGGTAGGGAGTTGGGGATTTGGCTCAGTGGTAGAGTGCTTGCCTAGGAAGCGCAAGGTCCTGGGTTCGGTCCCCAGCTCCGAAAAAAAGAATTTAAAAAAAAAAAAAAAAAAAAAAAAAGGATTGGTAGAACATTTGCCCAGAATGTGTGGCTTAGAAGCACATTTATGGAGACAGAGGAGAAGATACTTTTGTAAGGACAGATGTGTATTCATTACAGAGAGCATTCCTGTATGCTGAACCAGGTCACCACAGGGCCATGACAAGAGCCTCTGTAGCCATATTGCCAGCCTGAGCTGTATAGTGACCTTGGCTCAAAGGAAAGAAACAGCACAGGAGAGGAAGAAAGACAGAGTCAAAGAGAGAAAGACAGACGGGGACTCTGTGATAGCCATGTCACAGAGAGTTTTATCTTGGACACCAGAGCTAGCTCTGCCAAGTAATGGCTGTGTGACTTTGAACAAGCGTCTGTGCTTGTGATTCCTCAGCTGACAGTTGTCTTGGTTGGAATTTTAGTGCCACGAAGAGATACCATGACCATCACAAGTCTCATAAAGGAAAACATTTAATTTCCTTCAGAAAACATTCCGTTTTTCTGAACTGGCTTACAGTTCACAGGTTTAGTCCATTATATCACGGCAGGAAGCATGGCCACTGCCCAGGCAGACATGGTGCAGAGATGGAACTGAGAGTTCTACATCTGGATCGGCAAACAGCAAAGAGAGACTGTGTTGCATTGGGCGTTGCACGTTGCTTGAGCATATAAGACCTCAAAGCCCTCCGCTACTTCACATAACAAGGCCACACCCACTCTAACGAGGCCACACCCACTCCAACAAGGCCACACCTAGGAATCAAATACCTGAGCCTATGGGGCCATTCCTATTCAAACCACCATACAAGTAGAACTGATGGTTGTAGTAGCTGTTGAATGGCCTCTGACTGCTGTTGTTCCAGGCCTGGAATTTGCGCTCAAGCTGTGAGAGAAGAATTGTTTGCTCACTTTAGTATTTTACTTTAAAGCTTATGAACAGTTGCAGAGAGAAACCCACACAGCTAGAGTGAACTAGCGAACCCGGCCGGAGCCGCAAACCACATTCCCATCTGCCGGACTGCAAACACCGCACTCCTCTCTGTTCTGCTGAGGAATCACAACCGCAGATGCTTGTTCAAAGTCACGCGGCCATTACTTGGCAGAGCCAGCTCTGGTGTCCAAGATGGACCCCTTAACCCACAGCTTGCATGGGGTTGCAGCAAGTGTGAAGTTGCTGGATTGTTTTGCCTTCCCTGCTGTCAGGGGCAGAATGGGGCCGGTAGATGACGACTATCTCCCCTTCTATGTTTCCCTCCATGAGTATCTCCGTGTTCTCTCTAGGCATCTGTAATGGGCCACAGCGCAGCCTGAGTCTGTCCTCGGAGAAGGAAATGGCGCCAGAAACCACGATACCCTGCTTGGAAAATGGCCACCTTGTAGCAGGGGACAAGGTGCCAGTAAGCTGTGTATGCCTTACAGCTGTGCCGTCGGATGAGAGCATCTGGGAGATGCTGTCCCCCAAGCTCAGCACAGGTAACCTCCATGTGATGCATTTTATCTCATTGGCTGTCCAGTCGATCCTGAATGTTCTAAATGTTCGTGTCCCTCACAATTCCTGCGCTGACAGCAGAACGTAAGGCTGTCCTTAAGAGGTGAAGCCAGGGGTCCAAGGCAAGCCTTAGCTACAGAGTGAATTCTGAGTCAGCCTGGGCTACATGGCATCCTATCTCAAGAACAAAAATAATTCTCATACTGAAATCCGAGCCCCTCAAGGGGATGGCGTTGGAAGGCAAGCATTGGAACAACTCCTGAGGGCAAGGCCTTCCAAGTGAGCTTGGAAATTGCCATAAAGAAAGCCAACCCCGGGGTTGAGGATTTAGCTCAGTGGTAGAGCGCTTGCCTAGCAAGCGCAAGGCCCTGGGTTCGGTCCTCAGCTACGGAAAAAAAAAAAAAAAAAAGAAAGCCAACCCCGCTAGGCGGTGGTGGCATACACCTTTAGTCCCAGCGCCTGGGAGGTAGAGGCAGGCAGGTCTCTGAGTTCTAAGCCAGCCTGCCCTACAAAATGAGTTCCAGGACAGCTAGAGCTACATAGAGAAACCCTGTCTTGAAAAAGAAAAGAAAAAAAACCAAAAAACAGGTCAGTGATAGCCTCCAGTCCTTTAGCAATCCGTGTCCTGGACCTCCACCAGACACCAGCGACTGTTGGCACCTTAACACATGGCCTTCCAGCCTCCAAATGTGTGAGGAGGCCGTGTTGTTTACAGAAGTGGCCTGTTAACGGTGTGACAGTGGTGTGATCCACCAGGTCAGACAGTCTTGTCCGCAAACCAGCTTCCTGCTTGGCCCAGGACTGGTTCAGCCATGAAAGAAACCCAGTGTCTGCCCTCCAGGCAGTAGCTGTTCAAAGGAAAGTATTAGGAGGTCATCAGTGGAAGAGGGAGCCAGCTGAGGGGTGGGGTCAGGGGGAGCCGTGTGCTCCCTCGAACTTATCTGGAAACACTGAAGAGTCATAGACCTAAATATGTGCCAGTAGCGGGGAGGGGAATCAGGGGAGGAAGAGAGAGTCTCACCGTGTAGCCCTCATCAGCCACAAACTTGAAATCCTCCTGCTTCAGCTTCTCAAGTGCTGGGATTAGAACCACCACGCCTGGCTTGAGTCCGACCTAATTACGCTCGATGTGAGAGAAACAGCTCACAAGCCCCAGCTTGTTCCATCAGAGCAGCTGCCGGCCCTTTGGCTTGCTCCAGGCTTCCTATACTTCAAAGCCCATCCGAGCCCCATCAGAGGGGCTTGAATCCTGTCGTTCTCAGGAGCCATTCAGACTTATAGTTCCAAATTGCCTTTTTCTTTTAGC
The DNA here is from genome assembly GCF_011064425.1 of Rattus rattus. NCBI lineage: Eukaryota > Metazoa > Chordata > Mammalia > Rodentia > Muridae > Rattus > Rattus rattus. Next base: position 253,568,251 of record NC_046154.1, read on the forward strand.
TCTGACTGAAGCGATTAAAGACAGGGGGGGCTACCTGAACAAAGTCTGCAACCTCCTGCCCATTAGGATCCTGTCCTACATCTTGCTGCCCTGCACTCTGCCCGTGGAGTCGGCCATCGCTGCAGTCCACAGGTGAGCATCGAGGCATGTGTGATAGTCAGTGAGCTGATAGTGGCTTCTGCCCAGGCTGGCTGTATGTCACATGACTGGACCCCGGCGAGAGGCCCTCCTTCCTTGAGCCATGGCTGTCCACAACATGGTATACGCTCCGAAGTCTTCTGGAGATCTGTAGAGATAGCTATGGCTTTAAACTAGCATCTGGTCCCAGCCATTCATGATCTTCTGGGGAAACTAAGAGGTAGAAGCCACCACTCTGTAGCTACCGAGCTGGTGAATTAGAAGGCCAGGCCTAGGGTTGGGGATTTAGCTCAGTGGTAGAGCGCTTGCCTAGGAAGCGTAAGGCCCTGGGTTCGGTCCCCAGCTCCGAAAAAAAATAAATAAAAAATAAAAATAAAATAAAAAATAAAGATAAGAAGGCCAGGCCTAGAAACAAGTCCTTGCTATCTATCCCTTGGGCCTGTGTTTAGATAGCTGAGAGGCCCATTCCCCTATGGCCATGGTTGCATAATTTGAGTCAGAGTCAGTAGTGAGGTGGTCCTGGGACTCGGGAACAGGCTCCCTCTCAAACAGCACAGCAGGGCAGCAGCTCGGTTTAGTGTAAAATTAAAAACAATCCAAGCTATCGCCAGCTACTCTCCAGTTGCCCTTTCCCCTCCTCCACTGGGAGCTGCAATCCCAGGTTTTCCCTGTTTCCCCAGAGGTTCCCAGCCATCCGTCCCCGTAACCCAGTAAAATCAAAACTCCAGAGGCTTGTAAATTATCAGTCAGATTTATAACAGTAAATTCTCATCCCACAAAAGGCCCACACAAAGAACTCAAAACTCAATTGTTACTGATGCAAGCTGCCCTATATTATTCCATTTTCTTCTATGACAGTCATAGCTACCTGTGGCTATTTCAAGCCACGCCGATCCGGTTCATCCTCTTCCTCCATCTTCCTCTGTCCTCTCTCTGAAACTCTTAGCCCCACCTTCCTTTTTCATTGCCCAATCACAGGACCCTAGCCTTTTATTTCACTTGACCTCACCTGCATACAGACAGCAATCTACAGTTTAGTCATCAGAACAGCAGGTTCAACATCTGGCTGCATCCCTTCCACTGCTGTGTGGCCCTGGACTAATGAAGGTGCCTCTCTGGGCTTCAGCTTTCCTTTGAAGAAACAGAAGACTGCCTGGGAGGTCCTGGGTGTGGAGTAGTGTGATCACGTGTCCAGTTAGCAGGGGGGGCTGGGAATTTGTTTTCAGGTTGATTTCCCTTGTTGAAAACTTCCCAGGGTTTGGTTTTGTGGTTGCTACTTTGGAATTCTGGGTATTTGCACGGGCTTACCAGTTAAGCAAGGTCAAACAGGTAAAAATCTCAGAAATGTTTTGAGCATCATGCGGACGCTCAGAATGCTTCAGATCTTTTACACTGGGTGTGGTGGCTGCCACCTGCGGCCCCAGCACAGGAGGCTGAGGCAGAAGGATCAGGAATTCAAAACTATCCTGGGCCACAGAATTAGTCAAGGCCAGCTCGGGCTTTGTATAGAGACCCTGTCTCATAACCAAAATGTGTCTGGGGGTGTAACTCAGTGGTTGAGTGGATAGTTAGCATGGTTCAATCCCCATGCTGCCATTAGGAAGGAGGAGGAGGGAGGGAAGGAAAGAGGAAGGGAGAGGGGAAAAGTGGGGAGAGGAGGGAGGGGAAGAGAGAGTGGGACAGAGGGAAGAAGAGCGAGGGGGAGAGGAAGGGAGGGAAGGAGAGAGAGAAGGGGAAAGACAGGGAGAGAGGGGAAGAGGGAGGGAGGGGAAGAGAGAGGAGCGGAAGGGAGAGAGGGAAGGAGAGGAAGGGAGAGAAAAAGGGGAGAGAGGAAGGGGGAGGGGAAGGAGAGAGACAGGAAAGGTGAGAGAGAGAAGGGGAGGGGGGGAGAGGGGGGAGGAGGGGAGAGAAGGAAAGAAGGGTATGATATCTAGAGGTTCTGAATGTGTCATTTGCCCTGGACCTCTCCTGAGGTCCTTACCCTGTCTTCCCTGGGCTAGTGCCTCAGGGACATGACTCAGCCCTGCCCTTCCGTTTCTTTGGATCCTGTCTCTTTTTCTTGGCATTCCTCCTTGTTTTTCTGAAGCGGAGCCTACCTAAATCCCCACGGAAACAGCGATCTGCCAGCCTCCTCAGAGCCTCACCTGTTTTCTACACCTGAGCTGCTCCCAGACCCGAGGGCACGGTCTGCCCTCTGAGGGCCGGGCTGGGGCCCCGTGTGCTATTCATGACTTCCACCTGTTCTCCTCCACGGAGAAGGTCCTAGTCTTTCTGCCCCTCCTCAGCCAGTCTTTTGTTCCCCAGACTGCTATTTTCCCAGTCAAAGGCCCTCTCTCTCTCCTGGCTTGGGGACACGACCTCCTGTAATTGTGTCTGTAGTTCCTTCTTTCCCGTGACTGTTCCTCCCCTCTTCCTGAGACTCTTGTGAGATGCTTTGCCACTGGGTTGAATTCTGGCCTGAGGAACCTTTTCTTTTCAAATTCGTTGTGTTTTTCTTTTGAGACAGGGCATCTCTGTGTAGTCCTGGCTATCCTGGAACTGTAGACCAGGCTGGCCTGAGACTCACAGAGATCCCCCCCCCCGTTCTGTTCTGGTTTCTGAGTGCTGGGACTAAAGGCGTGTCCCATCGTTGTTTGGCATCCGACCTTCTCTTTTCTACATATTTCAGTCCTTTGGCTTTTTGCCTCCAGTCTGAAGTCTTCTCAGATTTACCTTCTAGTTCCACCCTCGGAGTTTTAACATTAACAGCGTGAGTGAACTTCTATGCTCTGACTTGTCCTTCTGTTTCCTTTACTTGAGCCTTCTGGGCTTGGTTTGTGTGTGCTGGGAGAGGGGTACTGGGGGGTGTGACTGTGGAAGTGGGTGTGTCTGTATGTTGAGGGCTAGTTTGACGTTTATTTTAGTCTATATGGATTGATTTTTGTGTCTGTGTGTGCCCATGTGCGTTGCGTGCACGTGTGTGTGTGTGTGTGTGTGTGTGTGTGTGTGTGTGTGTGTGTGTGTTAACACAGGGTCTTACTGTTTGAACAGACAGGCTGGCCTTGAATTCTCGGTCCTCCTGCTTCAACCTCCTAGTGCTAGGACGCTAGATATGCACCACTGTGCTTAGGTGCGTGTCCTGCCATCCCAGCTATCCCAGCTGTGGCTGGGCCACAGCCTATGTGTGGAGGTCAGAGGACAACCCTTAGAAGTTGGTTCTCTCCTTCCATAGTCCACACTCAAGGTGTCAGCCAGGGCAGAAAACATCGTTACCCTGTGAACCATCTCTTTGCCCCATGTGTCTGTACTTCTGAGACAGAATTTTAACTCTGTAGCCCAAGCTGGCTTAGAACTTACTGTGTAGACCACACTGACCTTAAACTCAAGTCAGACCTCTCCCAGGCAGTCGGGGTGTAAGGCCTGATTCTCCGCTCCCCCACCCCACTTACGTTCCTATGTCAGCGACATCAGCATGACTCCCAGGATAATGCTGGTGCAGCCTGCTTCTGCGGGAAGCAGGTCTCCCTTGGTGCTTCCTCCTTGGCCTTCCTGGAGACTTGGATACAAGGCCAAGTTTGACTGTATTACCAGTGCTTCGCGGTGTCCGGCTCCCTCCCCTTCTGGCTGAGGCTACTGGAATCTTTTAGCCAAGTCAGCAGTTCGTACTTGCAACCAGCCCAACTGCTGAGGCAAAAGAAAAAAAAAAAAAAGCCCAGTTGGTCTAGGCCAGCCTGTCGAGATGTCAAGAGACTCAGAGAAGAAATAAATAGCCCAGGCCTGCCTCCCCACTTCTCACTTTGCTCTCTTGGCAAGCCTACCGCTTGTGTGGCTCTGCTCACATAGGATAGGATGTGCAGTGAGCTAGTCGTGTCTTGTCCCCCACATTTTTATCTTAGTGCATTGCACGGGCCCAACCTTTATCCATCAAAATCCTTGGGCAGCTTTACTGACCCGTGCCCCCCTTGAACAGCTTCTCCACCAATCTAATAAATCCCATAAAGTTGACGTCATTGTAAAAAGGCAGCTCTGGGTGGGTTCACCAACGTCACAGGAGGGGGTCATGGGTGAAGTTGCTAGGCTGAGCTCCAGTAGAGACTGCTAAGGGAACGGGGAGGGGAGTTTGTGAAGTGATGGTTATTTGGTAAGTGTAGGGCCCTGTAGGTGGGTCTTCTGTCCAGTGGTTACTTTGGAGTCTGGGACTGGGAGCTGGCTTTGTCCAGTGCTTTACACAGGCTTTTGCAAGCGTGGGCTCCTGGTCAGAAGAGAAGGGTGTTGCGGGGTGGTCTCCTGACCCATACCATCTTACCTTTGTTCCCAAACACCCCTCTGGAGTCAGTCTCCTGCTTTGGGGGAGGCTCTTACCAGCAACCTACCTCTTGCCAGAGTCTGCAGATGGTTCGGCCCCTGTGGTCCTACAGTTGGATTCAGAGTGGCCATGCACAGCTGGCCCCTCTGGAGAGCCTAGGCTAGACCTTGGCCAGCACTTGCCATCAACCCTTGAGAACTTAGGTAGACTGACCCCATGTTGCGGCCTTTCCCACTCATTCCCAGGAGCTTTCTGGGCACCTTAAATGGCCTGTGTGCTTTAGAGGTTTTTGAAGGTTTTCTGTTGTGGTGATATCCCAAATATGCCTTAGGGAGGGTATCACATTGGGCTTAGAGGTGACACAGGCAGCTCACTTGGATGAAAGTCACTGTTGGGACTGCTTTTTTCTTTTAAAGATTTATTTGTTTATTTTATGTATATGAGCACACTGTAGCTGTCTTCAGACACACCAGAAGAGGGCATCGGATCCCATTACAGATGGTTGTGAGCTACCACGTGGTTGCTGGGATTTGAACTCAGGACCTCTGGAAGAACAGAGCTCTTAACCACTGAGCCATCTCTCCCGTCCTAGGACTGCTTTTTACTGACCGTTTTTTCTGGTTTAATCTTTAGGCTGATACAGTGAGCCCATGTGTGCATGTGATATTTGTGCACATGTACATATATGTGCATGTTTAATTCTATGCAGAGTACTCCTATAGGGTCTCTGTTAGGAAATATAACACAGGGTTAAGGGGGCACCCAGAGAGCCCATTGCCAAGGTGTCTCCCTGAGAAATCCCATCATGCAACAGACCTGGTATAAGGGAAATCTATGGTGGGGGAAGGGAGGGGAGACAGAGTCGTGAGGCCGGGGTTGGGTCGATAGAGAAAGTTAGAAAGAGAGAAAGGGACGCTGGCTGGGAACATGTGGGACTAGAGAGAGAAAGAAAATGAGAGAGAATAAGAAGGGGAGAGGGGCTGGTAACGAGCAGTCCCTTTACAAGCTACCAGGCTGCCTACACCTGGTGGCAGCTCAGGTAGTAATGGAGGCAGGTGATGACCTAAGCTGTTGCTAGGTGTCTGTTGCTAGGTCTCTGGGAGGAGCCTGCCAGAATCACCTGTAAGTCAATAGTGTCCTTGGCTTCCTTCCCACAGGCTGGTGATGTGGCTCCCTGATATCCATGAAGATATCCAGTGGCTACAGTGGGCGACATCCCAGGTGTGTGCCCGAATGACCATGTGCCTGCTCCCCTCTACCAGGTAAAGACTTTGGTGCAGGGTATGTGGGGCCTCCCTGTTGTTCCCAGAGCTCTTAGGGTCAGAGCTTGGGACATGACGGTCCTAACAAGCCAGGCTCAGCTACCTGTGCCCAACATGCTGATTAAAGGAACCAGTAGCAGAGAAAGCAGGTTTATTCGAAAATAAAAAGGTTCAAGTCACCCTGCCCCCACCCGTTAATCTTTAGGATACTAACAGGAAGCTTAAGTTTAAACAATCCTGATCAGGGTGTGGTCCTGCCCACCTTTGTCTGGGCTTCGGTTTCTTCTGCAAGGTTCCTGCTTTCTCTCCCAACATAAGGTTCCTGGGAAAATTCCAATTCCTTGGCCTCCACTGAATTGAAGGGCTGTAACCCCGTTGATGCGGACTCACTTCTCTGGTGAAAATATTGTGCACCCAGCAAGCCAGGATTCGCAATGTCCCAGGAGGTGCCTGTCAGTATCTGTGAGAAGGAGACCTGAGCAGAGACTGGATAATCATATTCTTACGATACTTGGGAAGGGCCTGGAACCTTACTTCTTTTTTCCTTTCAGATCCAGAGCATCCAAGGATAACCGTCAAACACTCAAGCATGGATATCACCCATCTCTCCACAAACCCCAAGGCAGCTCTGCCGGTTTGTAAATTGCTGGTCTCCGTGCTTCCGATGAACTTGGGCATTCTCCCTGTGGATGGTTCCAGGAGAGGCCATAGCTGAAGGCACTCTGCCTTCCACCCCAAGTCCAGTTTGACCTTTATCTGGAGCAACAGTGTCTAGATGATAGGTGGGTGGGGGGTGCTGTCTCTCTGTTTCCCTCTGGGAAGGGTTCTGTTAACTTTTGGAGGCAGCTAGGAAATTTCTCTCCAGGAGCTGAGCCTGTGCAGCTGCCCCCTTGGTGCTGTGTGGTAACCTCATTGCCTGTGACCCTAGGATCACAGGATCTGGGCTAAATAGGTAGTTCATAGAAACCAAAGACAATAATTTGGTGTTTAGAAAACTACTTTTGGTCTGGGTGAAGTCTGGTGCTTGAGAGTTAGCGCAGAGAGAACGGTCAAACCGTCTCTCAGTCTGTGGATCTATGGGGATTCCAAAGGCTTCAGTGTTTGGAAACGGCAATCCAAACGGGCAATCTTGTGCAATCTTGGAAGGAAAACTGTTCAGGAAGTGTGATGGGATGAGCTGTGGCTGTCTCTGAAAAGGGCCTACCAGATAACTTATTACTTTCAAGGACACCTTTGGCTCTTACTAAAATAGTTTATAAAGCATTTTATAGAAACACACCAGGGAATGCGTGGTGAACTACACGTATGATCAGTGAACTGTGACTAGAATTAACCTTAAAATCTCTTGTATGGGGGTTGGAGATTTAGCTCAGCGGTAGAGCAACACAGGTGGGCAACACAGGTGGGAAATGCAGCAGACCTCTGCCTCCTCGGCCTCAACATGAACTTGGCTTGCTTTCTCCACCGTCTCCAAATCTTTGTATAGTCATCAACCATTTCCTTTCCCATCTACTACAGCAGCCTTAATGGGGATAAGTACCCCCTTTTCTCAGGTGTCCGAATAAGCTGTGGGTGTGGCCTGTGTTTCCTGTAATTCAGAGGTTAGATTGGAACATAAGCAAGCGGACAAACAAGCAGACAAACAAACAAGGTGCTACTCATATTCCTAAGCAGTGACAGTGAAGGCATGTGTCTCCCATGCCTGAGTCTCCTAGGGTCCTAGTGAGCTCTGGGTTCATGCAAGCACTTCCAGAGGAATTGCACCCTCCATGGAGCACATAATCTCCACTGGGTTGATCCTGATGGGATAAGAAAGGATCTGGGGGAGAGAATGTGGTTCCAGAGGCAAAGTGTCTAGGCTACACAGAGAAGATAAGACTGTCCCAAGGGAAGAAAACAAACTGGGAGCTGGGGTCCAGCTCAGTTGTTAAGAGTGCTTCTCTAGTATGCATGAAGCCCAGAGTCCAATCTCAGTACCATATACACGGTACAGGCAGTGACATATGCCTGTAATCCCAACCCTCAAGCAGTAGAGGCAAGAGGATCAGAAGTTCATGGTCATCCTTGACTACTTATACTTAGGGAGTTGGAGGTCAGCCTTGGCTAAATGAAACCCTGCCTCTAAAAGAAAAGCAACAAACAAAAAATAGCAGAAACTTCTGCCTTGCTTTGAGCTCCCCCTTTCTGGAAGTTTCCCACCAGCAGAGACTATTCCTGTTACCCTATCAGACAAAACTCCCACTGGTTTGGAGTCCCTCCATCCTCAGGAACACTGAGTATCAACAGTGAGGAGCAGGGAGCAATGTCTTGACTGGTAAGCCCTTAGCAAAGCTGGTTCACTTGTTTAAAAGCAGGTGTGAGCATGTTTAGGCAAATGAGCATGCAAATTAGTTGAGAAACAGAAGGATTGAATGGATACACCAAAAATAACCACAACCGTTGAAGGGGAAAGGGTCCATAATAAATGTGGGGGACAAAAAAATAAATGTGGTTAAAAAAAAATATACACTCTGTCTCTACTGCCTCTCTCCTCTTACAACCAAAAGGGCCTGTGGGACTGCTTTTTTGTGTCCTCTGCTGTAAGCATGCAGGCTAGAGGTCCTCCACACTGCCAAATGCATGACTGGGTTGGTGCTATATACCCCGGCTGATCTGGAACTATGAGCTAAGGGTCACTTGAAATTTTCCATTCTCCTGCCTCAGCCTTCTGGAATGTGCGTCTTTAGGAACCACTGGGAAAGGACAATGGTATGGTCTCCAGAACACACTGAGGGGAAATCTGGACCAAATAACTGTGACAAAGGGCTGAGTGCCTGTGACTCTCTGACTATGGGTGAGGCCAGTGAGGACCACCTCGAAGACTAAGCACATCTAGGATAGGGCATCCAACATTGAGGGATAACCAGAACAAAATCTTGGATCATGGATAGAGTGCTCAAGGCTTCAATTTTCCCCAGTGTAATGCCAACAAGGGTGTAAGGCAGTGAGTTTTCTGATGAAGGACTACACTTCCCAGCATCCCCTTGTAAACTAGGAAGTCATTTCTACCTCTATAAGGGGCTTCTGTACCCATTTTGGCCACCTGCACATGTGAATGACAAATGTTCCCTCATTGTTAATAAACATGATCCTAAGGTCAGACCAAGGCTCACTCCTTCTGTCTTCTCTCCCTCTACAGCTGCTTTTTAATCTAACAAAGGGAGAACATGTGAGGGCTAAAATAATGTTTTAAGTTTAAATTACTATGCTTAAGAGACACCCCCCCCCTTGTTTTTTTTAAAAGCCTCTAACCTGTAAGCCCCACCTTACCCCTGGACAGATAACTTCCTGCACCGCTGGAGGCTTTTGTCCATGTATGAAAAGAAACTACGAGTTTTTGCTTCTGCAAACAAGACTGCTTGCCCTGACTGCACAGGATGTGCTGATCACATCTAAGTGAGAGGTTTGCAGGCAGGAAGTATGTCAGGATGTATGCTTGCCTCCAATGGACGAAGACAAATACATAGCCTTGTGGGCTTTGCCTTTGTAAGCAATTTGGTGCCATAGTCTGGAATTCTGGGTATGGACCTAGCTTGTGTCCATTGTCCTGGCCCGTCTTTAATAAAGCTTGCTTCAAATTTGTTTCAAAAATTGTGACAGGGGTCCTATACTCACCCAGTGGTATTAACAGAAGTTGTATATGAGAGAGGGAGAATGACTCTGGGTCCTTAGGATTTTTTTGTTTGTTTGCTTGCTTGAGACGGGGTCTTTCTGTGTAGCCCAGGCTGTCCTGGAACTCTCTATGTAGACCAGGCTGGTCTCACCCAGCCTTCTGTTTTGAAGTCTGTCTTTGGGGAGGTAAGTTAAGCACTGCCCTCGGGTACTCTAGTTTGGGTTAGGATAGGAACATAGCAATTACTATGAGTCCCTGCATGGTGCCAGTCATGAGAGCACGGGCCCCATCTTTGCAGTGCTGACCCGGTACTGGGAATCCAGATGGATAGGCTGAGGTAGGGAGGCAATGGCAGGGACAGGGCTGGCTGCCAGGCTGCTTGGAGGTTTCTGCGGCTTTCCACGCAGGAAGAATAAGGACTCTGAAGGTTCGGATGCCAGAGGATGCTGCTTAAGTAGTAAAAGGTGCAGGAGTCTCCTGGAGGGAGGGGATGGAGAAGAAAGCTAAGCTTCAGCCATCCAGGACAGTGGTGTCAGGTTGACTGCAGGTCAGAGAACAGGAACCCCACCCTATCTCCAGTAAACTGCAGTACAGAGCTGTGACTTTTATTATTAGTTCTTTTGAGGCACAGTAGCTGTTTCTGCCACCAAAACAAACACACAGCTGTCTGATTTACTATGTAACTGCCCTCACTTGAACCCTGAACACTCGAGAGAGCTCCATTCAACTTCTTTTTAAAGACGATATTAAAGGAAGGTTTATCGAGAAGCTGCTCTTGAATGAGCGAGTTCACTGGCCCCAAGGACCAAGGCCTTGTGGGGAAAGGGGCTGTAGGGGAGGGAAAGATTAAGGGAAAGGGGAACATGAACGCAGAGAAAAGAACTTCTTTTTAAAAATATGAATTTGGGTGGGCAGTGGTGACCCATGCCTTTAATCCCAGCACTTGGGAGGCAGGGGCAGGTGGATTTTTGTGAGTTCGAGGCCAGTCTGGTCTAGAGAGCAAGTTTTAGGGCACTCAGATCTACACAGAGAAACCCATCTCGGAAAAAAAAAATTAGGGGAAGGGATGAGGTAATTATAATTTAGTTGAAATATAATGCCACACAAATACGTTTCTGAGGAGTCTGCGAAGGTGCTATTTATTCTTTAAGTTTGTGTGTTTATTTGTGGAGATCAGAGGACAACTTCTGAAAGTCTGTTCGCTCCTTCCACCATGTGGATCTGAGGGATTGAATCAGGCTGTCAGGTTTGGCGGCAAGTACCTTCATCTACTGAACTCTCTCTAAAGACACCCCACTCCCAAGCCCCGCACAGACCCTTTTTACTGGATCATTTGAAGGTATTACGAAATTGAACCGAACCAGGTTCCATGCTCGGTTCCAGGAGCATACTCTCTCTTCCCTGCGCCCTTCTGGTCACGGCTTAGAAGTGTAAATGAGGCTCCATGGACTAGACCGAGGTTAGGTCACCGTGGAACGAGGGGCTCAGCTCTGTTGCCTTTCCACGGACCAGCTCTGCCCATACCCGCAGCTTTCTGCAGGCTCTACGCTTGCACTGGGCTTCCCAGCGTTCTTGTGAACATCCGGGTCACTGTCTCATACGGACCAATGAGCGGAGGTCCTTAGTCAGGGGGCGGGCCCTGGGCGGTACAACATGGCGGCGCTCGGCCCGCAGCTTCCGTGACCTGTAGCCGCGCGTCTGTGTTTGTAGCTGAGTTGGGTTGGGCGCGGGCACCTCCGTGGGGCAGCAGCCGGAGAGGGAGCCATGGGGACAGTGCACGCCAGGGTGAGAGGCCCCGCGGCGGCCGGGCGGGACAGGTGCGCCTGCGCCTGGGGCAAGGGCGGCAGCGAGGGTGTGGGAGCTGCTTTGGGCCGGAGGCTGTGGTAGTCCGCGGTCGGTGGTGACTTGCCCAAGGTCATTCAGCAGAATTTTTCCGGGTGACCTCACAGCACCAGCCTCGATAGGACCACGGCGTGGAAGAAGGGTCTGTTAGAAGACAAGACACAACAAGTTGTTTTGCAGTCTTGTTTTACAATTTTTAGTTACTATTACGTGTATGAGTATTCACATGTGTGTAAGTGCACTTTGAGTGCAGAGCCTGAGGTGGCCAAAAGGGGGCAATTGATCCCCTAAAATTGTAGTTCCAGGGGATTGTGAGCCTCCTTGTAGGTGTCAGGAACCATTCTGGCCCCCTGCAAGAGCGGCTGGTGCTCTTACTTGCAGAGCCCATCTCTCCAACCCAGTACTGTTGCTTAAAAAATGTGTGCGCGCGCATGTGGAGGTCAGCAGACAGCAGTTGGAGTCAGTTTTCTTCCTTCCATTATGTGGAATAGAACTCTGGTGATTTGGCCTGAGGGGCAAGCCCCTGTGCCTGCTGAGCCGTCATCACTTTTGAATTGGCTTTTATTTGCCACCTAGAATTGGGCAGCATCTTGTTCTATACAACAGGATGAGCTCCCTTCCCATAAATGGGCAGAGCAAACCATAGAAGAAACTTGCCCTGTCCGAGCATCTCCTCCTTCCCTGTCTCTGCCTTTGTTACCCTGTCTGGCCTCATATTAGTAGTCTCGTCTAAGCTTCTAAGGTCTGGGGTTACAAGCATGTGTCAGCATCCTTGGCTCAATTACTGTCTTTGAATCTTTGACTGTTGCTTTCTTGAGGATATTGCCAGTTCACTTTCTCACGTCTCCTAAGGTCCGATGAACAAGTTAGTTTCTGCTTAGTTTCTCCTTGATAACCAACTCCATTTTTTGGGGGGGGTGGGGGGAGTACCTTAGTTCGAACCGACAGCCAATGTCAGTGTTACCAATGTTGGATACTTTACTGCCAAACTTTCATTTTTTAAATTGTTCCCCAAAAGCCAGAGAATGAGAGCTGCAGAGCCTCAGAATGCCCTAAAATCAAGACATGGAGCCCTGGAGCCATCATCATGCAGTCACTTGCCCTGTGACTCCTTTTCTGGTAGTGTCCCTTTACTTTGAGCAGCACTTAACACAAGACTCTCTCAGTGCTGGAGAACTATTTGAACTATCCTGTTGCCCTGGGTTCATTCCCTATTCAATCGCTCATGGCCATACCCAACTTTACCTACCAAAATCATCATGTCTTAGAACTCAGGTTCAATTACTTTTCCAGTACCTTCCTGAATACTGCAGAAACCTATTAGATAAGCTCCTCCCTAGTAATACAGGTACCCTCTGGGCAAGTATTCACTGAGCTATATCCATAGATCTCTTTAAATATTTTCCTTCACTCAAGGCTTTCCAGGCTAGCCTTGAGCTCAGCCTGTAGTCCAGGCTAGCCCAGAATTTGGAATCCTTCATACCTTTGAGTAGCTGGGGTTACAGATCCATTTACCAGGCATGGTGCTACACACCCTTAATCTCAGCACTCAGGAGGCAGATACAGTTGAATCTGTTATGAGTTCAAGTCCAGCCTTGTCTACTCAGTGAAGTTTTGGCCAGCACTGTCTAAAAACAAACAATAAGTAACGCGTGAGTCTCCATTAGTAAACAGTGCTGGAGAAATACCAAGCTATGGCCGAAGTGTGAACCACAGTGACGTCGCATTCTGACATTGCCCTCCAGATTGTGGAGCTGGTGGTCCCATGCTTTGCCATTTTAGGAACTATTGGGTGTTTTTAGAATAATGGAATGCAGACTTTGCTCATACAAGGCATGTATTTGCTAACTGTTGGCTTAAGAGTGGATCCACATGCACAGTCCTACTTTCCCTGACGTTTCATACTTATGAGAAGTTAATAGTGTTTTAGTTTTAAAAATACTAACAGCAGAAAACCAGTGGATAGTGACATGAAATGATGTATTTTTCGACATCCTTGGTAAGTGCCCAATTGGTGTGGAACCAATGCTGACCTGAGTGCTAGAGTTCTAGGCATACACCTGCTTTTTTTGTTTTCCCCCCACCAAATAAAAGAACAAGAGAAATTTCCATTTAATCAGTATCCTATGAATTAGGAATTGAGTACAAAAAAAAAAAAAAGGAGAGAAACCATCTAAAGTTACAAGTTTCTAACATTTAAGAGGTATCCCTTTGGGTCCAGGCATGGTGGCTGTAATCCCAGAAAGTTGGGACTTAGAAGCAGAAGGATCAAGGTTTCAAGACTGTTCTTGGCTATATGTAGTGAGTATGAGACCATCCCTGGGTATGTGAGAGCCTAATTCTGACCCTGCACATATACCACACAGAGTCAGAATGGTTCAGCGGTGATATTTAGCATGGCACGATGACTTGTGCCTATAACTGAAGCACTCAAGAGTCAGAGGCTGGAGGATTACAGTAAATTCAAGGCCTGTGTTCCTGTCTTAGTACCTCACCTCCCCTAAGATAGATGACATTTAAGGTGGATCTTCAGACTGTATAGGGAACCAATGTGTCTTCATGATGAAGATACTTGTACTGGCTTGTAGTCTAGGTGTGTCTCCCCATAGGTCCTCTGAGGACCAGTCTTTAGGGCAGATGTGGAAGGAGTCGTGGTACTCTTGGCCTCCTTCCTGACACACAACCTGTGTACAGGTGCACGTAGCAGAAAGCCTTTAAAGTATTCCAGGAGCAAAAGGCAGTGGCAGCCCCAGAGTCCCTTTGCTTCGAAGATGTCAGCACTTGTGTGCACTGAAGAGGGGCTTGACTACAGGAAGCAGCCAGATACTGCCTGCCTGTTCTTGAAAGTCCCCTGAATTGTTATCTGAGTCCACTTCAGGGATGCTTGGATATCTCTACCACTAAGTGTCCCAGTGATTTGGGTGTTCACTCACAGGAACAGATTACATGTTCCACATACACATAGATAAAGCACTGCATTATGTGTGTCTTATGTATATGTATGTGTAATTGCGTTTTCCAGTCTTCTCAGCCGTGCTCATCGAGCCCCAACCCCCAGAAGCTTATTAAGAAGTTGCTCTTGTGATTGTTTAGTGGTAGAACGTCTTCTCCCTCAGCCTCCTGAGGCTGGGATCATAGCCATGTGCCACCATGGTCGGCTTTGTGTTGTTCTGAGGTGGTGACAGTTCATATTACCATTTGGAGGCAGGAGCAGGCTCAGGAGGAGTTTCAAAGAGAGTCTTGGCTACACAGGGAATGTGAGGAGAGACCCAATCTCAGAAAATGAAAGAAAAGGAGCAAACAAGTTTGGGAGTATAGCTTGGTGGTGTACAGCACTGCCAGCATTTGGGTTGTGTAAAGTGCCTACGTTCTAGTCCATTGATAAGCATGTGCCAGGGCCCCCAGTGAACATGCTTATTAAGCATGGTCCCAGGACCTGTACCTGCCCATTGGCCTGCACCGGTCTTCCTTGTTTATCCCATCCTGTCCCCAACCCCACACGCCCACCTATGGGATCATGACACCACTGGAAGCCTAAAGGTAGAGGTTTGGTTCCTTTTCATAGGTTCCTTTTCATAAGTTCTTTTGTCCTTTGCAGAGTCTGGAGCCCCTCCCACCAAGTGGAACTGACTTTGGAGCACTGGGGGAGGAAGCGGAGTTTGTGGAAGTTAAACCTGAAGCAAAACAGGAAATCCTGGAAAACAAAGATGTGGGTATTCTGTTGTACATCTTTATGTTGTTTCTGGAATGTTCTCTTGGTAAGCCCCTATGGAGAAGTGAAGGAGTTAACATGTCACCATTTGCAAATAGAGAACCTTGACTTCAGGACAGTAGCTCCTTGTTCCTCAGATTCTCCTGGGTGACAGTTGATGTGGCTGGTTGAGGCAAACACATTTTGTTTCTACTGAAAAAAGTAGAACAAAAGGTTTTTTATGGTTGGAGAGATGGCTCAGATGACCTAGGTTTGGTTTCCACTACCCATATGTACCACTTGTACTCTAGCTTTAGATTCTAGAGTCTGGAAGATCTGACAGCCTTGCACACACGTACAAGTACACACATGCAGGTAAACACTCACACTTAAATTTAAAAAGTTTTTCAAAGATAGACTCAAATTATGCTTATGTCTATATACATATTATACTGACTAGTTTTGTGTGTCAACTTAACACAAGCTGGAGTTACCACAGAGAAAGGATCCTCCCTTGAGGAAATGTTTCCATGAGTTCCAGTTGTAAGACATTTTCTCAACTTGTGATCAAGGGTGGGAGGAACCATTGTGGGTGGTGCCATCCCTGGGCTTGTGGTCCTGGGTTCTATAAGAAAGCAGGTTGAGCAAGCCATGGGAAGCAAGCCAGTAAGCAGCACCCCTCCATGGCCTCTGCATCATCTCCTGCCTCCAATTCCTGCCCTGTGTGAGTTCCAGTCCTGACTTCCTTTGGTGATGAACAGCAATGTGGAAGTGTAAGCTGAATAAACCCTTTCCTCCCCAACTTGCTTCTTGGTTATGATGTTTTGTGCAAGAATAGAAACCCTGATTAAGGCAAATGTTTATGTTTGAATAAGTGGATGGAGGGAGGGAGGGAGGGAGAGAGGGAGGAAGGAATGGATGGATGGATGGATGGATAGATAGATAGGCGGGATTGGGGATTTAGCTCAGTGGTAGAGCGCTTGCCCAGCAAGCGCAAGGCCCTGGGTTCGATCCTCAGCTCCAAAAAAAAAAAATAGATAGATAGATAGATAGATAGATAGATAGATAGATAGATAGATAGATGAAATTAAAGGCATGTTACCAGAGGATGGCATCCCAGATAAGTGCTCTACCACAGAGCTACAGCCCAGCTCTGGAGTTTTTATTTGCTCCTTTCTCCCAGAAGAGTCCAGGTCATTCTTTACCTGCCTTGTGACCTCTGAAGGATCCTCATCCCACATCAAAGACAGGGTGTGACCCAGGTTAAGAAGGTTGGGCCTCACTGCTTGTTAGGGTGATCCTGGGTTGTTTGGCTGGGGAGGCCAGAGCTCATTTACCAAGCAGTACATACTGGGCAAAGGCTAATCTTAAAACAGGAGTACAGGGGCCGACAACAAAACGAACAGAGAATGCAGGGCTGGAGAAATGGTTCTGAGAGAGGTTAAGAGTGCTGCTCTTGCAGAGACTTGGATATCCAGCTCCCACATGGCAGACAGGTCATAACCAACTGCAACTCCAGCTCCAGGGAATCTGACACTGCCTTCCAGCCTATGTGGGCACCGGGCACACATGTGCTCCCAGACACACAAGTAAGCAAACAACTAGACAGGTCAAAGTTCAAAAGGAATGAAGTCAGGAGTAAGACAGTTACTGTACTTGAGAAGACCTTGCCCTTTGCCTCAGACCCGGCCTCTAACTACTTTCCAAGCTGCTTCCTGTGCCAGGCGTGGTGACTCTGTCCCCTTGTCACATTTAGGTGGTGGTTCAGCATGTTCATGTTGATGGACTTGAACGGACCAAAGATGACATCATCATATGTGAAATCGGAGAGGTTTTTAAGGCTAAAAACCTCATTGAGGTGAGTTTGTTCTCTGTGTGGCACACTTTGCCTGTAACTTCTGAAGAATCTGAGACCCACAACCCTGCCCCCAGCCTCTCACTGCAGAGGGACCCAAGCCTGGAGAGGGCCTCCCACAGTTTACATAAGCTTTCGGCTGTCCTTACCTCTGTCCATCCTGAGGGAGGACAAGTCTTGTCTGCTCCGCCTGCCTCTCCTGCACTCTGCCTGTCAGCATCGGCGCTATCCCTGGGTTCTGCTGAGCACCGTGGGATCCTCTCCACATCCCTCTTCACATCCCAGGCCCTTGCTCTGTTGTCAGAGACTCCTTCCTGTGCTATGGGGACTGTCCTGCCTTTGGACCACACTGGGCTGCCTAGCAGAGGCCATCACAAGGGTTTCCTTGTGGCTTGGTCCACTGGCTTCTCTCGGCCTCCTCTTGCTAACCTTGAGTAGTGTTGACAAAACAGCAATCAAAACTTGGAGTTCTTAAAGCTTAAGGTGCTGCTTTAGGATAGTTCCATAAAGAGGTGTAACTGTCACGGGTGTAACTGTCACAGCATGTTAGTGTGAGTGTGCTCACTTCCTTTGCACGGCTTGACCATTCCCAGAGGCCAACTCAGGCGCCTCCTGGTTCTTCCAAGTATGTCTTCCACTAGGATGAACCCAGGTGGCTGGGAGCGGTGGCATTCTCTTTTGTCATTGTGGTGTGGTCCTATCTGTCTACATGTGTGGGAATCCTAACTGCAAACACTCTGTGTCCTTGCTGTGTCTCTCTGTGGATGGATATTAACTAACCTGAGTGCTTGGCTCTCATGGATGGCTGTGCATTCAGTGTCTTACTATTGTGTCACAGTGTGCACGGTACAAGTAGAGCCACTATGTCAAAGGGCATGTGGTCTGTCACTTCAAGGGTCAGCATGTTGGTCTCCTAGAAGATCCTCCATTCCACACCCCTGCAGGGGAATGGGCAAGGCCCACTCCCCAGAGCTGAGAACCACGTTCTCTAAAGTCTGCCAGCCACTGGACATAAGAGTGTGGTTTCATTATTCCAATTTGTATATATGTTCTCAGGATCAAACTCTGCTTGGTGGCAAACACAACTTACTGAACCATCTCACCAGCCTCAAATACTGTCTTGTCTGTCTGTCTGTCTATTCATTCATTCATTGCCATTCCTCTCCTGTTTTGTTTCCTTTTTTTTTCTTTGTTTAGATATCATGTCACTGTGTAGCCCAGGCTGGCCTCCATCTTTAGCTTTTCCAGCCTTAGCCTTTGAGTGCTGGGATTACAGAGATGTGCCTATTTTCCTTCAAGTTCTCAGCCTTTGCTCACTCCCAGGACCACCTTGTCACTTTGTCACCACTGTCTTTCCTGTCTGTTACCTTTTCTTCCTGTTCATCCTTGGCCTTTTCTGTGTCTGGGTACTCCCTGTGCTGGCTGCTGGCTGTCTCAGTCAGGTTCACCGCCTCCTCACGGGACTTGACAGGCGTTTCCCATCATGCAAGCATTTATAGGTCACGTGGCTCTCAGTGCTCCTGTGTCTTAGGAGAGCTCACTCTCTGTTGTCTGTTCCTCTCCCAGGTAATGCGGCGGTCTCATGAGGCCCGTGAAAAACTGCTTCGCCTAGGAATTTTTAGACAAGTGGATGTTTTGATAGACACGTGTCATGGTAAGTATCATGGAGGAGTGTCCCTCTGATGCCACTCTGTAGCCTCCAGGGTCACAGAGCAACCATGTGGTTAGATGCCCCCAAAGGGTTCTCAGGCAGGTCTCAGAGTTAGTTAGCCATCTTTAAAATTGCTACACCTTTGGGTTACATCGCAGCAGAGGGGTGGGCAGGACCAGTGATCTAATTTGAGGGAAGCTCAGTATGAAGTAGATAAGAGATGGGAGCTCCTGCGGACCCTGGTGAGTGTTCAGGTCCATTACCTTATGAGGTGGAGGCTGGGAGCCTCTCAGGTAAGTTGTCTCTGGCCCAGGAGTGAGTCATACAGGTCAAGCACTTAGTCCTGCCCCGCCTCCCCAGTCAGTTCAGTGCCTTTCTTGGCACTTGGTGGACATGGCCTTGCACTGGTCAGCTCCCCTCTGTCTGTGACTGCAGCCTTTACCCTGGCTGCACCTTAGAATTCCCTGACGGCAGAGGCTAGCTTAGGGCATTGTAAGCCCATCATTGTGCACGTCACACTGCATGTCACTGACCCTGCTGTGAATTGTGGGCTTGAGGGAATGGTAATTATGTGTGTGTGCTTGATAGTTGTGACAAATGAACCTTTGCGTGTGAGATGTTAAAGTAGGGGTGACAGAGTAGTAAGGGTTGAAAACAGGGTTGCTGTGGTACACTCCTTCAGTGCCAGCACTGGGAAGCAGAGACTGGGGTTCTCTGTCTCCATGGTGAGTTCTAGGCCAGCCAGGTCTGCATTGAGAGACCCTATCTCAAAAACAAAAACTAGACCAGCACCAAGGCTCCTCTTACCCCAGCCCCCACCCTGTGCCTCCTGCCCCCAGCCTGTTGAGACCACGTGAACATCACCACAGGTATGTAGCAGGAACACCTAGCAGGTGTCCTGGGTGGAAGGCAAGCGCTCTCCCTTCCTCTGAGACCACACCCTTGCAGGGTTTTGCTTCACTCTGCAGAGAGCACCCCAGGCCTTGGTGGTTTGTGAGGTAAAAACCTCCAGTGCAGACACTGCTCACACCCTGCTGGATGGGGGACATTTTAGCTGTACTGTTACAGAATCCTCACTGTTAAATGAATCCCGGGCTTCGATGTTGGCTGGACAGGACTCAGAACTTTTCAAGGACTTCCCTGTAGTGGGCCCATTCCCAGCTGGAGCTGTTTTCAGCACAGAGAGCTGAGTCAGTGTTAGGTTTAGAGGTCTGTTTTGGTTTGTGTGTGTGTACGTATGTGTGCAAGTATGTGTAAGTATGTGGATACGTATGTGGCACTCGGAGGACAGTTTCTAGGAGTCAGTGGGTCCTGGGAATTGAACCCAGCCTGGCAGGCGTTGCAGTGGCAGTGTCTTTACTACGGAGCCTGCTGACCTTTTTTAATACTTACTTCTTTAGGAGAAGATGCCCTGCCAAATGGGCTAGATGTCACCTTTGAAGTTACAGAGCTAAGGAGACTGACGGGCAGTTACAACACCATGGTTGGAAACAACGAAGGCAGTATGGTAGGACATGACTTCCATCGGTGTTGAGAGTTCTGAGTGTAAGCTTTTGAGATGTGCCTGTTGGAGAAACAGGGAGTTGCTATGGAACCTGCTGGTTGGTGTACGGACTTGGTGTGATGTTCAGTTTTCCTTCGGCCTCCCTACTACTGGTTGGTGTGAGCTGGGGGGTCATTTGTAGTGATCATAACCCTTGTACTTCGACAGATGAGCATGCGAATGGTCTGGTTTTGATTCCTGGTCTGGAGGTTTGGGGTTGGGGCAGGAGACTGCCGTCCAGCTTCCCAGATGTTCAGTGTGGCCATCTTCTACCTGGTCAGCCTTTGTGGGGTGCTGTGTGCTTGACAAGGCCGCCTTGTGAGAAACAAAGCCTTGTTTACACTGGTCTAGTACCAGCTTCATCCTTTCTCCTCCCTTAGGTACTCGGCCTCAAACTCCCCAATCTTCTGGGACGTGCAGAAAAAGTGACTTTCCAGTTTTCTTATGGAACCAAAGAAACTTCCTACGGCCTGTCTTTCTTCAAGCCGCAGCCTGGGAACTTCGAGAAAAAGTAGGAACCCAAGCATGTCCTTGGGCCCATTGGCCTGGTGTAAAAGTCACAGTGGATGGCTGGAGTGTGAATGACACCTGGCGGCCAGCGCCTCCTCCCCGGCTGCTGTCCTGAGGGTGAACCCCAGTGTAGTCTAGTGGGGCCTGTTGTTTAGCTGTGCACAAGCCCCGTGCCTCCCTGTAAAGCTCTGTCCCATTGCCTCCTAGCTTCTCGGTAAACTTATATAAAGTTACCGGGCAGTTCCCATGGAGCTCACTTCGGGAGACGGACAGAGGAGTGTCTGCTGAGTACAGTGTGAGTACACCAGCTTGGGCTGGGCTGGGGTGGGGGCGCACAGATAGCGAGCTTATTGACTAGAGAGGGAAATGGGTGGGTGAGGGTACACTTCACCACTTGGTGGCCTCCTCCCTAGCTAATGCAGGTAACCAGGGGACAGAGCTGGCTGGTGTCCACACTGGTCACATGCATCTGAGCTCCTGACTGACTGGCATCCAGTGCTTTCTCCCGTCCTTCTCCTCAGTGTCCCCTTTTACTTTTTTTCTAATCTTTTTAAAGAGCATACTCTGAGCTCTGAAATAGTGAAAACACTTTCCGCCCGGAACAGCAGGTATGAGAGGAGCTGGAGTGTAGAATGGCGTGGGTGGGTGTGGGCGCACTGGGGAGAGACATCCTCTTGCAGCCTCTGAGGCAGCCGTGTGAAGGACGAGACCAGGCGGAGCTTGCTGTGTCTCAGGCCACCCTAAGTGTGATTGGGCACTGTAAGGGTGCACCATCTGCCCTGTGACAGTTACTCTGGAGACAGCGGTGTGTTGCTCTGTGCAAGTGGCTTGCACAGAAAGAAGTTAATTGGGAAGCTTCACTTCTGTAGGCATCTGGGGAAAAAACATGAGACTTGGGGCCCCTTGGGGCTGAGTGACTGCTGCTCCCTGACTTTCTGTAGGCTCCTCGGGTCTGTGTGCTGCCCTGTGTGTTGAGGTGGACACTTTTGGGCCACACTCTTGCACACTGGGGTGTAGCCTGGGCTTCCGTTGGTGTCCCCTCACCCTCGGCGGTGGCCATGTGTTTTCCTTCAGACCTATGGGCTGCAGAGCTCACTGGGATGCACTCTGGGGAGCTTGGCACCTGGTGTCCTTGCTAGTAAAGTTACAGATAGTCCCAAAGCTCCCTGACATCATGACATTCAGAGAGGATGGGGCTGTTCTGAGCTAGGGTCTGGGGCAGGCTGTGGGGCAGGCTGTGGGGCAGGCTGTGGGCAGACCTGTTGAGAGGCAGGAGGTGGCTCCTTGGACCTGGCCTTTGTTCCCTCTGGCTGTGGAAAGAAAACTCTTGGCCCCATGCAGCTTGGTCTTCACATTCTTCTGGGTCTGATGCAATCCAAGTGACAGCTCACTGGACCTGCCTTGAGCCAGTTATGGGGCCCAGGTGATTGTGCCAGGTCATGTGTGTGACTTACTGTGATGAGAATGATACCAGCTGTTGACAGAGTCACCCCAGCCTTGGGCTATGGCCCTGTTCCCGCACCTGCAGCTCAGCAGCACTGCTCTGGCTCAGTCTACAGCCTTCCCCATCTGCCTTTGTGAGGTCTCTTTGTTCCTTCTCCTCCTCCCCTAGTTTCTCTCATTCAAAACTGTCTGTCGTGGGTCTGGTCCTGAGGCTGGGGGAAGGAAGATTACTTCCCCCACAGGGCACAGGCCTGATCCATCCTTGGAGCTGAGGAAAGAAATGATCAAGTGTGTTGCTCAGAGGTGCCTCATTTCAAAGGGTGGTTTGCAGCAGCTTATCCCAGTGTGGACGGAGCGGAACGAGGCTTCCTTCCCTGTCTTTACAGTTTCCAACATGCAGCACCTGTCACACTGTCAAGTGGGAGGGTGTGTGGCGGGAACTGGGCTGCCTCGCGCGGACTGCGTCATTCGCTGTGCGGAAGGAAAGTGGACACTCATTGAAGTCGTCTCTCTCGGTAGGACTTGCTCTCTGTGTGGAGAATGTGTTGACAGCCCTGTGACCCACTGGCCAGTCTCTGCTGATGTGGGACTGACTGAGATGCCAGTGAGACTGGGTGGTTGGGACAATGGCCTCCAGTTCCATATCCACTGCCTCTTAGTAGTTTTTGTAAGTAGCATCAGTGGAAACCGAAATTAAAAGAAATGCAGTGACCTAGGGCGGTTGCTGGGCTCTCTGAGGGAACGAAGCTGGTAGGTGTCAGTGGGAGATGCCCTGGTGCCTCTGGGTGTGCCATCTCAGAACTCTAAGCTGTCCTGGGAGGACAGGAACAGGTGCAGGGATGTGGGCATGCTCAGCACAGCCGGACCCCAGTGCACAGCAAGTGTTGTTGTCCTGGACTTGCCTGAAGTGACAATGAGGATGCCTTTTGCTCATTTCTTTCAGCATGCCATGGTCATTGACTCTCGGAATTCATCTATCTTGCCAAGAAGAGGGGCCTTGCTCAAAGTCAATCAGGTAGCATCTCACCAGGCCACTCACTGGGGAGCCAGTGCAGTGTGCATAAGTTAACACATTGCTTTGCCTGTAGTTGGCAAACTCATCCAGTAGTGTGTGTCTCAGTAGTGCACTTGCCTACTGAGCCTGCCCGAGGGCGGCTCTGGGTTCCATCCAGCACCACAGATGGGAAAAACCACTCTAGAATTGTCTGCAAGGGTTGTTCACTCCACTCTTAGGGATCCTGGCCTCAGATCAGCCCTTGTTCCTTGCAGTTTATCTTGTGTCTTTGCCCAAAGCCACAGTTGTTGACACGGCAGCTTCTTTGGTGGTGTCACACAACAGCAAACAGAGTTGGAGGACCAGTAGTAGGCAGGACTGTCATGAACAGGCCTGCAAGGCCAGTTGAGGGCAGTGCTGGCCCTGGTGCCTGTGGGGAGTAGTGTTGGTGCCTTAAAGGTGATGTGGTCAGCTGGCCTGCAGGTGTGCGGGACTGGGTGAGACTGTGACTCTGATGTCCACCCAGTCTCATCCTGCTGCTTGTAGTGCTTGTGGTACAGCAGGACCCTAGGGTGCCTGTCTTAGTCAGGGTTTCTATTGCTGGGATGAAACACCATGACCAAAAAGCAAGCTGGGAAGGAAGGAAGGCATTTATTCAGCTTACACTTCTACATTGCTGTTCATCACCGAAGGAAGTCAGGACAGGAACTCACACAGGGCAGGGATCTGGACACAAGAACCTGGAGGCAGGAGCTGATGCAGAGGCCATGGAGGGGTGCTGCTTACTGGCTTGCTCCTCGTGGTTTGCTGAGCCTGCTCTCTTATAGAACCCAGGACCTCCACCCCAGGGATGGCCCCACCCACCATGGGCTGGGTCCTCCTCCATTGACCACTGATTGGAAAATGCCCCACAGCTGGCTCTCACGGAGGCGTTTCCTCAGCTGAGGCTCCTTCTCTCTGCTGACTCTAGCTTGTGTCAAGTTAACACACAACCAGCCATGACAGTGCCCAATCTTCAGTTTTAGGGAAGCAACCAGTGATGAGATTTGTATGTAAATCATGAAAGCAGCCCCCTCTTTTCAGCTGCTGAGCAGGCCAGGGCCTTCAGAAAGGCACAGGCAGTGCTTTAGTGCCCCCTGTTCCTATGACCTGTGGATTCTTCCCTCAGGAGCTGGCAGGCTACATTGGAGGAGATGTGAGTTTCATCAAGGAAGACTTTGAGCTTCAGTTGAATAAGCCGCTTATATTGGATTCGGTGAGTCTGCAGCCTACGCGTGCCTGTGGGACCCTGATCCTGGAGCACTGGTCTTAGCCCAGTGCTGTGGTGCTTTAACCCCCAGTGAGCATGTGTGTGGCCCGCCAGGCTGCACTGGGTCCTCACTCTCAGGTACCACAGAACTCCATCATCCTTTCCTCTCCTGTAGTGCTGCTCAGACTCTGCTGCCCCTGCCTGTGGTGTGGAGCCATGCTCTGATTTCCCTGCCCCCCTTCCCTCCCACCCCCAGCCGAGCTCCCCTAGCTGCACACTTCACCCTCTGCTTCCCTGTGGGTTTGTACTCTAGAGTGGTGCCCCGAGCACCTTGGTTTTCACAGTTGCACCCTCCACCCAGGCTCACGGGCTCTGTCAGAGGGCTGAGGCTCTCCCTTCACAGGCACTTGTTCCTCATCTGCCTCCTGCTGCTGTAACGGCCTTTTGTTACCTGTCCATGTGGCCTCCTGCTCCAGGCTTTTAGGAGTTTGGCAAGGCATGTCTCCAGCCGTCTTCTCTTGTCTTCCAACCTGGGGCTTGAGGGGGGAGGGCGCCATGGTGCTTACTCTGTAGAAGCACTCATCTGTTCATCCATTTACCTACCCCTTGCCACCTACCCACTCACTCCTCTGTCTACGCATCCTTCCACCCACATAGCATCTGATCATTCTCTTACCCATTCGTGTGCTCACCCACCTGTGTCCTGGCTGCCAGACACTCTAGGTTCTTACATTAGGAGGTGGGCGTAAGGGGGTCGTCTTAGTTAGGGTTTCATTGCTGTGATAGACACCGTGACACAGCAACTCTTATAAAGGAACTGGCTTACAGTTTTCAGAGATTTAGTTCCTGATCATCACGGCAGGAAGCATGGCAGCGTGCAGGCAGACATGGTGATAGAGGAGCAGAGTTCTCCATCCTGATCTGTGGGCAGCAGAAGGGGACGGTACCACAGTGGGCCTATCTTGAGCTTTAAGACCTCAGAATTGGCCTCCACAGTGACACACTTCCTCCAATAAGGCCACACCTCCTAGAAGTACCTTTCCCTGCGGCCAAGCATTCAAATACACAAGCACATTCAAGCCACCACAAGGGTAGAACCCAAAGAGAACAGGAAGGATTGGTGGCCGAGGTGGGCAGAGTTGGAGCAGACAGAATGGAGAACAGGAGAGGGTGGCGATGCTAGCGAAGGGAGTGGCTTAGTGCAGGCCGGACCCACCTGACTCCTACAGGAGGAGCGGCGTCAGTGCAGTTGGTGCCCTGAGTTCAGCGGGTAGTGAGGAGCAGGGTGGCCCCTCAGCTTTGAGGTGAGGCCAGCTGAGGAAGAACCCTGGGAGCTGGGCTGTACCTCTGTCAATCTGAGGCTACCTCAAAATAAAATGTTTGATTTAAGAGATGGAGAACTGGGAACAAAACCCAGCAGAATGGCTCCTTTGAGGCATCCAGGAGGAGGAGAAGGGGGAGGAGAAGGGGTAAGATTAGTGGGTGGGTGGACGGGTGAGTAGGTCTGAGCAGAGGTAGGATCTCATATCCAGGGTGCTAGCTGTCCTCCTCTATCAGTCCTGTGGGCCTGACTTCTCATGTCAGAGGGTCCTGTCCTGGCAGGAACACAAGCTAAGTCCTGTGTGACTTTGTGACTTTGATGGAGTGTACAGTGGCCTCTGACTGAGTTCTTCAATCTCACCACCCCTTGTCCCCCAAGGCTGTTGCTCTG
Source organism: Rattus rattus (assembly GCF_011064425.1). Lineage (NCBI taxonomy): Eukaryota > Metazoa > Chordata > Mammalia > Rodentia > Muridae > Rattus > Rattus rattus. Next base: position 253,594,077 of record NC_046154.1, read on the forward strand.
CTGTGCCTGCCAAGGGCATTCAAAGGCATGCAGAGTAGAACCTTTCCTGCTGGCTCTCAAGGAGACAGAAAGAAACACTGATTGCCTTCACACAGGTGTTCTCCACGTCCCTCTGGGGTGGAATACTGGTGCCCATCGGTGACAAGCTATCCAGCATTGCTGACAGGTCAGTGTGGCAGCACCTCCTTTGCGACTCTGGGATGTTTTTACTTTCACAGAGGGGAACAGTATCACATTGCCCTGGATTTCCAAGTGGAAACAGTTTGAAGTATACAGTACTCATACTTTGTTGCTTTTTTTAAATTTATTTATTTTATGATCACACTGTCCCTTTCTTCAGACACACCAGAAGAGGCATCAATCCCATTACAGATGGTTGTGAGCCACCATGTGGTTGCTGGGAATTGAACTCAGGACCTCTGGAAGAGCAGTCAGTGGAGCCCCCTGTCCAGCCTTGCTTTGTTGCTTTTTGTTGTGGAACTTTATTGTATTAAATTTTTTTCTCGGCCAAGCATGGTAGTGCACGCCTTTAATCCCGGCACATGGCAGGCAGAGGCAGGGCTACACAGAGAAACCCTATCTTGAAAAATAAAGAAGAATTTTTTCCTCATTTTTTCTTTTTCTTATTACTATTATGAAAGAATTTGGTAGTACTTGTAGAAGTGAAAACAAAGGCACATTTAAGAAAGTAGGATGCTTAGTCCTGGAGGGTAAGCCTACCTCACCGTGGTCTGCCTCCTTTGGTCAGTTAGGAGTGTTTGTATACAAGAGTGAGCTGTGTCCTCTATGCTGGGTTTTATGTGCAACTTGTCTTCTCCTTTGTTAAATGTTCTACACAGATCAGGGAGTGATTGTTCAGCGAGTCTTTTTTTTTTTTTTTTTTTTTTTTTTTTTCGAGCTGGGACCGAACCCAGGGCCTTGTGCTTCCTAGGCAAGCGCTCTAACCACTGAGCTAAATCCCCAACCCCGTTCAGCGAGTCTTGAGAAAGTCTTTATAAGTAATGTTTTGTGTGTGCGTGTGTGTGTGTGTGTGTGTGTATGCACGCACGTGAGTGCATACACGTGTACAGGTTCACATATGCCATGGTGCATATGTGTGGGCCTCCATGCTGGAGGTTTTCCATGGAGATCCCTGGTCTGGCTAGGTTGGCGGGTCCAGGAAAAAGGAGGAGAGCTCAGGCAGGTGTGTTCCACCTCTGTTTCAGGCCAGGCTTAGCCAGCAGGACTAGCCAGTGAGGGATGCAGGAGGGCTTCTGGCATGATTTTGGGACAGCAGATCTCTTCCCCAAGCAGTGGTGTTACAGCTCTTATGACAGAAGCTCTCAGACGATGGAGTGATTCTTGCACACCTTTAATTCTTTTTTTTTTTTTAATTATTTATTATATACACTGTAGTCGTCTTCAGACACACCAGAAGAGAGCATCAAATCCCATTACAGATGGTTGTGAGCCACCATGTGGTTGCTGGGAGTTGAACTCAGGACCTCTGGAAGAGCAGTCAGTGTTCTTAACCACTGAGCCATTTCTCCAGCCCGCACACCTTTAATTCTGAACATGACCCTTAAGTACAGTTTTTTTGGGTGGGTCACCTCATCTACATATTGGGGGGCATGGTCCTGTCACTACGACTGCTTTGTCTTGAGCCTACGTGTCCTGTGGTCACATCCTCACCTGTGGAGGAGGGGTTTGGGGCTTTGCTCTATGTGACTTGGTCTGTCTCAAACCTCTCTACAGGGGTTTGTGGGGGGCTGCAGCTAGTGAGACCCTGATCTAGGAGGCGGGGAATGCGCCTGCTGTCCCTTTTAGGGTCCCCAGGGATTTGACCTGTCCTGACCAGGAATCATGGTACCTTTCACAACTCGCCGCCCACACATATGTGGAGGTTGGTTCTCACTTTCACCTTGTTTTAAGTCAGGGTCTCTTGATCTTGCTACTGTGCTGCACCTGACTGGCCTGACCTTCCAGGTGGCTGTCCGTCTCCCACCTCACTATGGGAGTGCCAGGATTGTGAGTGGACGTTATGCATCTGTTTCTTCATGTGGATTCGGGGGATCTAGCACCTACATGGGAGATCACAACATATTTAACTCCAATTCCTGGGGATCAAGGCCTTCTGGTCTCTTCTGGCACCAGCCATACATGTACACAGACAGACATAGAGGCAAAACACTCATACACATAAAGTAGAAATAAATAAACCTTAAGAAGCACCCAAGAACAGAGCTTACCATTTGCATGCATTATTGATTAATACCAGCAGATCATTCAGGGAAGCCTTGCTTAGCAATCAGACAGTAAAAGTATTTGTGGACTTCTGAGCTCTCCAAGTTTGTGTGAGCATGTTGGAGGGACCTCTGTGAGGCAGGAAACTAGTGCCTTGCTACCTGTGCATTGTCTCAGCCTCTTAGACCATTCTTCCCAAGGCACAGAGCAGCTTTCCACGTGGATGGCCGCTGAACAGTAAACCCAGCTGGGGGAGTCTTGCACACTTATATCCCACCACTCAGAAGAACAGAGGCAGATGTGTCTCTGAGTTTGAGGCCAGCCAGAGCTATATAGTGAGACCTTTACTAAAATACATCTGTATAGATATTGATAAGTATAGGTAGATATGGATATAGATATACTTAAACAATTAGAACATCCTCCCTCAGTTAGAAAGCATTGTAGAAGCTTAAGGCAATAAGGAACTTGACTAGCCTTTGGGGAAGCCCTGGGTTCTATCCTAAGCAGTTAGAATGCAGTAGACTTCTTGTAGAAAACCAAAGTAACCCACTGTGTGGTCTGTTTGTGTTTGGTATCATCTGGCCCCTCTTTGTGCTATGCGTACTGATGTGTGAAGTAGACCCTGCCCTCTTGACCCAGTGTGGCTGGGAGGCTGTAGGATGACTGGTTGGGAGCTAACCTCATGGTGGCTCTCAAGGGCAGCTGCCTATCCTCTCTACAGGGTGGTCCCATAAGCGTCTTTGCTGTGTCTTATTGCTCTTGTCCACAGAAGGAGCGGCTGTTGGGTTTCAGGTAGATTTCGATGGGCATTACCTGCTCACTTGCATCGTTCCTACCCTCTCCTAGTGGTCTGCTGTGTGCAGACAATGTTATACAAACCAACCATGACCCGCTGCTGCCTCACTTGCTGTGGGTCTTGTGGATCTAATGACATGCCATCTGTCACTTTACTGCAGGTTTTACCTGGGAGGCCCCACGAGCGTCCGAGGATTTAGCATGCACAGCATCGGACCCCAGAGCGAAGGTCAGTGAGTTTAGACTTGGAGTACTCTCCTCTATGGGCTGTCATTTGTGAGGGGCTGAGGCAGTGGAAATAGCAGTTTGCAACAGTGCGAGCAGGGTTTCCATTCATTGTGTGTAAGGATAGGACCATTTCATGGGCAACCTTTGCTCAAAACCCAGCAATCCAAGTAGCCCTGTACCTTACGACACATCCCCCTCTCTGGAGATTCAGGGGGTCTCATCTGCCATGTCTTTACTCCCAGAGACTGAAGGTTTGCTGGATAATTTGTCTCACCAGGCAGAATCAATTTAGCTCTGTGACTGTGGATAAGGTGACTTTTTCTTGAGATCTGTTTTGTTGTTTATATTAAACAGACAATAACTCTATCCAAGTTCACTGCCCCCTCTCAGCCACCCCCTTCCACAATCCTTCCCCATTTCCCCTCCGTATCTCCTCTGAGCAGATGGGCACTCCACTGGGTATCCCCCTACCCTGGCATTTTAAGTCTCTTCAAGGCTAGGTCCATCCTCTCTGACTGAGGCCAGAGAAGGCAGCCCTTCTACTAGAACACATCCTACAGACAGGTAACAGCTTTAGGACAGCCCCTGCTCCAGTTGCTTGGGACCCACATGAAGATCAAGCTGCACATGGTGTGTGTGTGGGGGGCTGGGTCCGCCCCGTGCATGCTCCATGGTTGGTGGTTCTGTTTCTGAGAGCCAAGGGTCCAGGTCAGTTGGTTCTGTTGGTCTTCTGTGGGGTCCTCTCCTTTTCAGGACCCAAGCATTTGCTTTTACATGCGTGCACATTGATTTCAAATCAGGCACGCCAAATAAAACTTTAGCACTCGGCGAGTTAGAAACAAACAAAAAGTAATGAAGCAGCTCCAGATTTGCTGCTGAGTTACTTTCAGGAATGGCAGTAGAAGATTAAATTTGGCCCTGTTTTGTTTTAGATGCAAAATGACAAACGGGCTGGAGAGGCAGTTGAGCCGTTCCGAGCACTGACTGTGCCAGATGACCCGGGTGTCTAGCACACACCTGCGGCTCACAACCATCTGTGACTCCAGTTCTGGGGTCTGATTGTCTCCTCTGGTCTCTTAGGCACCGCACTCATGTGGTGCACAAAGACATACATATTGACAAATATACGTGTGTGTGTGTGTGTGTGTGTGTGTGTTTGTGAGTGTGTGTGTGTTGGTGGTTTAGTTGGATAGGAATATATATTGTTTGTAGTATAGATGTGTTGTTATGTGTGTGTGTGTGTGTGTGTGTGTGTGTGTGTGTGTGTGTGTGTGTGTGTATGTGTGTGTGTGTTGTGTGTGTGTGTGTGTGTGTGTGTGTGTGTGTGTGTTGTGTGTGTGTGTGTGTGTGTGTGTGTGTGTTGTGTGTGTGTTTGTGTGTGTTGTGTGTGTGTGTGTGAGTGTGTGTGTGAGTGTGTGTGTTTGTGTTTTTTTGTGTGTGTGTGTGTGTGTGTGGGGTTTGTGTGTGTGTGTGTGTGTCTGTGTGTGTGTTGTGTGTGTGTGTGTGTGTGGTTTGTGTGTGTTTGGTGTGTGTGTGTGTGTGTGTGTGTGGGTGGTGTGTGTGTGGTGTGTGTGTGTGTGTGTGTGTGTGTGTGTGTGTGTGTGTGTGTGTGATGTGTGTGTGTGTGTGTGTGTGTGTGTGTGTGTGTGAGTGTGTGTGAGTGTGTGTGTGAAAGGTGTGTGTGTGTGTGTGTGTGTGTGTGTGTGTGTGTGTGTGTGTGTGTGTGTGTGTGTGTGTGTGTGTGTGTGTGTGCTCTGGCTATCCTGGAACTTACTATGTAGACCAGGCTGGCCTTAACCTCAGGGCTCTGCCTGCCTCTGCTCCCAAGTGGTGGGAGGAAAGGTATGTGCCGCCATGGCCTGGCTGCCACATACATTTTTTTCATCTTTTGATCGTGAGCCTAGGCTTTAACAGGCGTCATCTCTCCAGCTCTCATACACATTTCCAAAGTGACACATGGCAACTGCATGCCTTTGGAACTCATTGGTAGATTGATGGCCCATGTTACAGAGGGCTGCTCTGCTGCCATCCCCTGGGTTCTGCAAGGCCTCACAGCCCTAGTACTAGCCACATTCTCACATGCTGTGCTGTTTACCAGTCTCTTAGAAACCCTTGCGTCTGTTTTCTTACATCCCCTCTCTGCTGGTGACCAACATGGAATTAAGAGAACTGAAGCTTTCCTGCCCTACCAGCAAGAGCCCCAGAGTCAAGGAACACGGGCAGCTCAGAAGAGCCTCAAAGTAGCAACAGAAAGGGAGGAGGAGCAGAACTCACTGAGGCTCGGGCTTCAGGGCCTGCAGAGGCCTACACTTCCTTCCCTGAGTGTGGGAGTAGCTACAGGCTGTGGGGCTCAGATAAGGAGGTCACCCCAGCAGTTGTCCTCTCCCGGGTAATTTGAGCCAGTGACTGACTCCAAAAGGGACTTTTCTCCAGACCCCGGAAGGCCTGGCTTAGACACTGTCTTGACAGTGAAACCAGGGACGCTCAGTGTGGCCACTGTAGGAGGGGGAGTGGTCGCTCTTTCACTCCTGTCCCTGAAGACAGGGCAGGCAGCAGCCTCATTCCTTGGTGGTACCCTGGCTCCTCAGCTGTGTCACTGTGGAAGGATCCTGGAAAGGAGGGACGCTGGGCTTGCCCTCGTAGTTTGTGGAGCAGAACTGAAAGCAGGAACTCTAAGGGCAGAGTGAGCACATTCTGTTTTCCTTCCTTAGGAGATTACCTGGGCGGGGAGGCATACTGGGCCGGGGGCCTGCACCTCTATACCCCACTGCCTTTCCGGCCAGGCCAGGGTGGCTTCGGAGAGCTTTTCAGAACTCACTTTTTCCTCAATGCTGGCAACCTGTGCAACCTCAACTACGGTGAGTCTGCCCCAGCCGTGTATCCTGATACGGGGTGGTACCATCCCTTAAGATGCCATATGTAAAGGGGAGACTGCTGCTTACGCTGCAGACATGCGTCAGGGCTTCCGGGGTCATTAGGGTCCAGAGCTCAGCGCCATCTGTCCAGAGGATGCTCACAGGCACATGTCCAGCTGAGCAATTGAGAGCCTGGGGCCCTCTCTGAGATGTGGCATGGGGCCTCCCAGCAGCTCTGCTAGAAGATCCTTTCTAGGCACAGAGGTCAGGGTAGCCACACCCAGAGAGTTGAAACCTTCAGCTGGCTCTGGGAGAGTGGGATGCAGATACCAGCCGCATACCTGTCTCCACTAGCTAGATCTGGCTGTAAGGTGCCCTACCCTTTACACACATCTCTGCTCACCAGCTTTGCTGTTTCAGGTGAGGGCCCCAGAGCCCACATCCGGAAGCTGGCTGAATGCATCCGCTGGTCCTATGGTGCAGGCATCGTCCTCCGGCTTGGCAACATCGCTCGGCTGGAGCTGAACTACTGCATTCCTATGGGTGTGCAGCGAGGCGACAGGTGTGTGGGGCCACTGTCAGTTCTGCAGCTCTGTGGAGCTTCTGTTGCTGTTTGTTCCGGGTTGGTCACTTCAGTGAGAGACAGGATAGTCCACTAAAGCATGGAAGAATGTGGTCCTCTGCTGAGCTTCTCTTGGTTGGAGGGAAAGGGGAGATGCCCACCCCTTCCCAAGAACACTGCTGCTCTGACTCAGGAGCTAACCAGTGGGAAGTATTGGCCATGCTTGCTGGAAGTGTAAAGCAGTAGAGAGCTTCCCTCTGCCAACACCGGCCTGGGGCTGGCCACAGCTTTGCTATGGTCTAGAGAACTCTACCCATAGACATGGAGCAATGGCTGTGTTCCATAGGAGGATTAGGCCAAGCACCATTCAGGGTTAGAGAGATCCCATCTCTTGCATTACCTTGTAGGCATTGTGCAAGGGTCTGGAGACCCAGAGGGTTGTTATAAGCCTGAAGCTTTAGTGACAAAGCTCTGGAAGTCAGACGTGAGGACATGTTCCTGGGAAGCTGATGCTAGGGCACTGTGCCTGGCTTCATGGGCCACTTCCTGGCAAGCGGCCTCACAGAGAAGCAATACAAGCTCCTGGGTATTCTACACAAGCTCAGATCCTCTCACAGGGCACCAGTCACATGGCTTTATCCAAGATAGATCAATTCCCAGGGCCCTCATGGCCAGATGCCACCTTGCCTTGTTGTAGGTCCTGGAATAGATTACTTAGCTACTCTGGGTCTGTTTTCCTATCCAGAGACCGGCAGCGCTCAGAGCTTCAAGGGAAATGCAGCCTGTCTGAGCGGCCCTCCCACTCTGCTGTTGTGTGGTCTGGCTGTGATGTCTGTCACTCCTGGGGCTGCTGGTGTTGTACTGGCCTACTCTTCTTGTCTCTTAGTGGTGTCCTCTGTCCTCCATGCCTGCTGCCTACAGTCTGATGCCACAGTTGCTGATTTCACAGTGCAGTGAGGAGAGGAGGGCTCATGTTCCCAGTCCTTCAGCCTGGGTTAGCTCATGTAGGTGAAGCTGAAGTGGAACTGTGGCCAGCTGCTCTTACAGACTGTTGGGGCCAGTTCATGTACTTTGGGAATGTAATGAGCTCCAGTGCTAGCCAACAGCAGCTTCAGCTGTCTGAGCTGTCTGAACAGCTCACCTCTTGTGGTCCACGCTGCTGTAACACTGACAGCAGCCACAGGATGGCAGTGTGCATCAAGCAGTTCCTTCACTTTTGAGCTTCTTGCTAATGGCCCTTTAGTGTGTGTTCTTTACAGCTCAGGACCCTTCAGCTGCACCTCCCTCTCTGTTAGATCCGAGAAGCATGTTTCAAAGATTAATTGAGAGCATAGCCTTCAGAAAGAAGAAGTCTGCTGTGCTGAATGGGGGAAGACACTGGCCCAAGATGCCTGGCAGCTGTCTGCCATTGTGATGGTTGCAGGCAGGTGTTTGCTGTGGGTAGTGGAGGCTGTCCAGGGTCAGACTTGAACACAGAAATATCTTCCCTCGTGTGGTTTGGCTTGCAGCTTTGTTGGCAAGAGTGGAATTTGATAACATTTGAGGGAAATGACCTCAGTTTTATCTTGTTTCTAAAATTAGGCTGTTGGCAGGTGGACTGTTGTCTGTAGCCCCACCCCCAGGGTTAAGCCAGGTGCTCTGTAATTGGCAATTGTGGCCTTTACAGAGGGTGACAGTTTGAAGTGTTCTGACTTCTGTCCTGATGGTTTCTGGTACAGTCTTTTCTGGGACCTGAGTGTTTTGTCACAGCGTGACTCCTTGGGCTAGGTCTCTGGAGACCCAGCAGTGAGTCAGCGCTGCCCCAGCTGCTCCATGAGCTGCAGGAAGGACACCATCATTGCAGCTGTGGAGGACAAGAGGCCCCAAGATGGGACCTTGCTGGACTTCATGAGAGGACACAGGGTGGGGAGAACATCCTGACTGGGTCCAGCTGTCCTGGGGGAGGGGTATAGCATGGGTGGACAGAGAATGTGGGGTTGCTGAAGCCCCAGGGGAATGACTGCTCACAAGTGCACCTCTTTCTATTCTCCCTCCTTACCCCTTCCTTCAGCCTCCATGCTTAACAAGGGCTCTGTTTGGGGCCCATGAGCGCTGTTCCCCACACTCAGCACACCACCCAGGATGAAGAGCTTTGGGGGTTAAGAGCAGCCGTCAGTGGGCTTTTCTCATGACCCCTGCTGGGCCTGGTATTAGGGTGAGCACTGGCACCGTGGGGAAGGAAGGCAGCTTGCACCTGGCCTAGAGGCAGAGGCTGAGGAGGCCCACAGGGTCAGCAGGGGACTGATGGGTCCTGACCCTGGATGCCACCTTGAATACTCAATGGGTCTTGCTTTGTGGTGTGTGTGTCACGGCAGAGGCATCTGAGCTGTTTACAGTTGTGACAGAGGGCCGTCCTGACTGCCTGTGTGTTCTCCGAAGAACTTGTGTTTATCTCGAAGCTCACTTCTCTGGGAGTTTCTCCAAAGCAGCCCTGGTCCCTTTTGGGGACCTCATATCTAAGAATGTGAAACTGTGCTGAGGGCACAGGTACACTGTGTAGCTTGGGCTTGGATCCTCAGCCTCCAGGGGTACAGCTTCCCTCTAATCAGGAGGGCTCCACAGCAGGCCAGTGTGACTGCTGCCATTTACCTGTGCTGTAACAGCCCAGTGTGGCCCAGCACTCGGAACTGGGTGTGGTGCCTGCAGCCAGTCCTGAGAAGGCCCACACAGGACACCTAGAGCTAAGCTCTCCAGAGAGCACACCCATGCTGACCCTTTGTGTCGTCCTGGGTCAGGAACAGGGCTGGCTTGTGACTGGACTCTGAGGCTGAGTTGCTGGGTCATTGTGAGGTCCAGGACCATATTGAGTTCTGGGCTAGCGCCAACATGAGGGCCCCTGGCTCTGCATCCGTCCTGACGCCTGGACAGTGTCCCTTTGGGTGGGTGGAGCAACAGAGGGTCTTGGGCTCCATTTCTGTCTTTGCTCCTTTCCCCAGGGGCTAACTGTTCCTAGCCCGGGAACTGTGGGGGCTGCAGCGTCTGGATGTGAGGAGCGCCCTGCTGACCTCTCCCTTTCTTTTTAGGATTTGTGATGGCGTCCAGTTTGGAGCTGGGATTCGGTTCCTGTAACTTGAGTCCCAGGGGCAGCGTGGATGAGCAACGGGACTCTCCCAGGCTACATGCCTGTTTGGAGGTGACATAGCTGAGTGCTTCCGGGCCGTCATCCTTATGGGAAATCACGTCAATAAATTTTAAACACTCAGCTGTATCCTGGCTGTGGTCTGTTTTTCAGGCCATGTGTCTCTATGGACACCTGCTTTTCCTAGGAGCATGTGACAGTCTGACCTGCGCACTCCTGGGCCTAAGGGCTTTCAGGTGACCTCTCCCAAGAGCCTGTTTCTTGTAGACTCCTAGAGTCTACTGTTGGGATCCCACTTACCACAAGTAGGGCTGAGCTGTGGGGTGGCCCTGAAGGACCCTGGCCCTGTCGTCACAGGAGGCCACCTCAGTGCAGCATGACCTGCCAGTGCTGGTATGATGCTAGGATTCCAAGGCAGACGCGAAGTGCGCTGTCTGCTGATGGCCATGGCTGCTCCTGCTTGTCAGTGTGTGACTCAGGCTGCACAGCTGCCGTCTTGCAGGAACTGAGCTGTCATCGGGTCCATGGGCTCAGGGGCTGCCGGGCAAGACTGACTGCTAAAGACACCCATGCTCCCTCTCCAGGGCTGGCAGTCCGGACTTCTGCCTCTGCTCTCTTTTAAGGACATTTTGATAGCATCGGGCCCCCAGATGGACCTGATCACCGTATTTCAAGGCTGATGAGCACACTCAGCTCTGTCTGCCACCTGCTCCTTTCTCGCTCGGACTTGATGTTTGTGATCCCTCAGTCTTTAAACGGGGATCCTTTGCAAGACACCCATCCCCCCTGCTTGGATACCAGAATCCACAGATACTCAGGGCTGTCACATAAAATGTTACAGGATTGTGTTGCAGACCCAGGCTGGCCTTGAACTTTCAGGGATCCTCAGCTCCTCCAGTGCTGGGATCACCTGTGTGCACACCACATCAGGGTGATGGGACAGCGTGTGCACACAGCTGCCTCAAGACATGAGTTACACATAGGTTATAATGTAGAGGCTTGGGCCACAGGGGTGATTCATATCTGTGATCTCAGCACTCAGGAACCTGAGGCAGGAGGATCACCGTGAGTTCAAGTACAACTTGAGCTAAGACTTCATCTCAAAAACATACTAAAATAGTTGTACTGAATTGTTTCGGGATGTTGGTAAGTCTGGATGTGTTTAGGATAGATGCAGTTTTTGTGAATGTACAATGTAGCCAAGGATGACCTTGATCCAGTCCTCCTGCATTCCCTTCCCAAGTACACCATGTTGGATTTATGCACCGCTGGGGATTGAACCCAGAGTTTTGTGCCTATTGGGCAGGCACTCAACAACTGAGGCACATCCCTAACAGCTCCTGAGTATTGTCACCGCCACAGGCCGAACGCTGGGAGGTGAAGCCTGAGGGTGTGTTGGCTAGCTGTGTCCTGAGTTCCAGTGTTGGGACATGGGCGTCTGCCTACTCTGATTAAGGTCTCTGTAAGTGGTAACTGGGGGCTAGTTTTCTGTTTCCTTACAAGATTTATTTATGTACATGGGTATTTTTGCCTTCATGTATCTGTGTGTGCCACATGGGTACCTTATGCCTGTGGAAGTCAGAAAGAAGGTGTTGGATGCCCCAGAGTTGGAGTTACAAATGATTGAAGTCCACCCTGTGGATGCTGGGAAGTGAACCCAGGTTCTCTGACCAAGCAGCCAGTGTGCTTAACTACTGCAGCCCTTGGGGCTATTCTTAGCTTTACAGAATCAACACAAGCTGGACAGTGGGGTGGTGCACAGCAGGCAGAGGCCAGCCTGGTCTACAGAACCAGTTCCAGGACAGCCAGGGCTACACACAGAAACCCCATCTTGAAAAAACAGAACATACAACAAAAATAATATATGTATTTTAAGAGTTAAGTCTCCTCTGAAGTCTTTGAAAACAGGATGTGCCTGGGACCTCAGTTCCATGGAGTCTGCTGTCCCCCCTCCACCCCCATGGTCGCATGCTGATCAGCTCCTGTCCTCCCTGTGGCCTTCTGTTTACATCTTTGCTAATGACTTTGTGTCTTGGGGAACAGCTTACACACACACACACACACACACACACACACACACAAACATTTCAATGGTTGGAAATGTCAGTTTGCAGTTTCCCATTGATGATTGGAATCCACTTAGGACCTGGTGTGTTCAGAATGCAAATTGGGAGCTGCAGAAACTGACATGGATTTGCAGACCCAGTGACCTTTGAGAACCTAGGGAAGGCACTTGAGAAAGTCTGGTTTTAATCAGGACTGGGCTGCCCCCGGGAGCTGCCTCTGGTTCATTAATGAAAGCAGTCTGGCTGTCTCCAGTGTGGCCCGACCTGTTTGATCTTCAGGCTTCCCTGCAGGCTGCTCTTGGGTGAAGGAGGTGGGGCAAAGTGGAAGCCAGAAGGCCAGGGTAGAGGTGAATTCTGTCCCTTTCCAGAGGGGTATGGTGGGCAAACCAGAGCCAGCTGCCAGGGATTCTCAAAAGGCTTTAGGGAGCTCGGGTAGAAAGGCAGGCAAGTCCTGAGTCGGCCTTGGCCCAGATTCTTTGCAGCTTAATGCCTCATTTCTCCTCAGCATGCGGAGAGATGTAGGCAGGGAAAGAGTTTGAGATGTGTTTAATTAACCTCTGCTCCACTCTGTAAGGGGTCAGTCTGGGAGCCAACTTGCCTGCTCTACAAGGGCACCAAAGTCCTTGCCTGGAGCGTGTTGACTCAGTCATCTCTGCATCCTGAGCAAGGCTGTTTGTCCTGAACCTTGTCTTGATACTGAGGGAAGAGCCCGTGGTGCGGGTGCCCATCCCCTAGTGTCTGGGCCAAGACTACTCAGAAGCTGCCAGCCTTTACCCTTCACTTTCTGTCCCGAACTTGCCTCCATTCTGATCTCCATGGAAAGCCCCTCTGACGCTCTGGTCTCCCAAGCACAGTTCTGGGCATTGCCGTGGTCATTGGGGCATAGGGTTCCTGAGTGATCCCAGTCTTTCAATGCTGACATGTCACAATTACCCAGAATAAAAAGATGACATTAATCCCATCGCTGATTGTGTCATAAAGCTCCTTGGAGACTGGGAGACTGCCAGTCTCTGTGAGATATAAATGCCCCAACCCAATTTTTCTTGAAAGCTCACATTTCTGTTGGCACCAAATGCAGTCATTTGCTTTCCTTGATGCTCATTGATTGAAGCTCCTATTTTCAAGGAAATGACTGCCAGGTCCCCAGGTCCCTGAAACCAGCAGGGCACCCTGACACCAAGGCCCTGGCAAGCAGGCAAGGGTTCAGCTCCCCTAAACACAGGTGTGAAAGAACAGGCTTAGGACCCTGGGGTGGGGTGAGGTGAGAGTGGGATGAGGCTGTACTGTCCTATGTGCATTCTGAATGCAGGAGGATTTGAGCAGAGGGTCTCTTCTATTGAGCGAGTCACAAATGCCAGTGACTTGCCCCAGGGCAGCCCCCGAAACCAGTAACACCTGGGAAGTATCCCGGAAGTCTCTACCTCGTCGGCCCCCTGAAATAATTGTTTTGTGTTTTGTATTTGAGAAAGAATCTCACCATGAAGACCAGGCGAGACCTGATTCTCCCAGGCCGAGCTCCAAGGCTTGCAGGGGTCTTGTTATCGAGCCTCCTTTTCCAGCCAAGTGTGGTGGTACACACCTTTCATCCCAGCATTCAGTAGGCATAAGTCTAGAGAGGCAGGGTTAAGGTCTACATAGTGAAACCCTGTCTCCAAAAAAAGCAAAGAAACAACCCCTCTTTTTCTGGCTTGTAGGAGGCCTTACATTTGATTCTCAGCACTACAACAGAGCAAAAGCCTTTTATCAGCTAGTGTTGCTTCTTTCTTTACCTCCCAGTCCTGTGAAATGGGGAGTGGGGGTAGGTACCTTTATAGCAGGAAACGATTGCAGGGTGGGCAGGAGGCAGGGTACCCAGTGGGAGCCTAGAAGCCCCGGGGCTGATTGGTGAGGCCATGGTATAGACAGGAGGCCTCAGGCATCTGGCGGGACTGAGGTGGGGTAGAAGATCTGAGAAAGGAACTGGCTTCCCCCATTCTGATGAACCCAACGTTCAATGTTAAAAGCTGACGTTGCATTTTGAGTTAAAGGTTGTCATGTCACCTCTCCAGGGCAGATTTTGGTTTGAGGAACCATGGGAGGCTGTCTCAAACCCAGCTTTCTGGGGGTGGGGGGGTGGGGAGCTGTGCTGGATAGAGCGATGCTCTGCCCCGGAGAGGAGTGGGGCTCATGGTAATCACTGGCAACTTGTC